>NW_025780904.1:0-43493 GCF_021130785.1 Homalodisca vitripennis | reverse complement strand
AGTATAATTCACATAATTCTATGTTTTGTCCTGTCTTATTTATATTGTATTAGGAAGATAGTCCTGAATTTCTTTCCTTGGGTAATTTTAATTAAATTTAGTTTGGAATATATGCACTCACCACTAGCAGCTCACAGATACAAAAAAAGTAGCGAAGAAATAGAATCGGGCCACAAACGTAAGAATGTTGCTGGAGCTGTAGTTCAGGACGCTCAGCTTTGTGGATCATGAAGGTGGTCCAATTACTTCTCCTTTCTATCGTTTTAAATTCATTCGTCATTCGAGTTCATCATTTACAATGTTTTTAGGCATCTTCATTATGTTACAAATGTTTTCCCAAGCATACTCCAATCTTCCAACGGAGGTTTGGGTTGCAACATCCAGCCAGAGTATAATCGACACCTTCCATACAATACTGACAACGTACGTAAATGTCAAACTCAGCGGATAGCTAAATACAGTAGGCCTCTCATTTGCAAACCAATGTCTTTTACGCAGACATGGGACACCCAACCTTTAAGTACAATTTATTAAAGGATTAAAATTGAGGTTTCAAAGTAATACAACTTCTTTAATCCATTTTTACTAATTTTTAACTAGGCGGCAGCCTAGTTTTGCCTAATGGACGCACACCGCACTTCTGTAACGCACTTAGTTAAGACAATGGCTACGATTAAAGCTGATGCAATTCCGACAAGATTAACATTTACGGGACTTTGTCAAATGGATCAGAAAAGCCATTCGAGGAGTCAACGTATTGCTCAAGTCCCCTTGGTAAAACCTTCCGGAAGCCACTGAGTCCCGTTTAATGAAGGTCACTGCTGACCTCTGTCTATAATAAAACTTGGTCCTTCCATAAGTTCGCCAACAGGATAAGATCCTGATATTGGTATTAATTCTGGATAAAATACAATCCTTCTGTACCTGTTCTTCACCACATGCTTCACCTTGATTTAAGAATTGTCTGAAGATCCTCCTTATGATCCACATATATAGAGGAGGTCGTTTGGAGGCCGAAATCCAAATACTCAACCAACCTTTTAATTGGTGGTTAACTAAAGACTCAAGATCTACATCTTGAGGCACGGCACTCAAAAGCATATGCAGAATAAAGCAATTAATTGCATCGACGATAATCAGATCACCCTGATTAGCACCAGGCAGCCCACGATAAATCTGCAATGCCTCCACTTCGAAAAATGCCTTACTTTGAGGCGTGAATCACACGCGAGAGCAATGTGTGCCATTCCTAACTCTGCCCAACACGTTAGTAATCAATTAGTTGGATCAATTATTAACACGTGGGAACCAGCCAAGTATTTATTACAAACAATTTATACAATTTCTTTCTACGGTTGCCATTTACGTTCTATCAGTCTTATTCCAACACTGTGAAGCAGAACGATTTGAATCGTTATTTTTTCATATTCTGTTGATACTCTTTTACCTTATTGAGCTCTTTCTTCATAAAGAAACATACCAATTCCATGCCAGAGGGCAAAAGGTTAACGTATTAAATATTGCGGATAGTTGGTTGTATGACGTTAAAACTATGTTATTTATGAAAGTATGTAATGCCAATTTATTAGGACATATTATTGACACGAATCAAAATAATTTCCGAAAGCGTTATTCGACCAGATTTACAAAAAACAGTAACTGGGCAGATTCTTCAACGTAATAATAAATTTAAGAACCAATTTTAATTCTGTAATGTCGAACATTTGCCCCTGACAAGGTGCTAAGACATTGACGGTGTATGCAATCGAGAGGCAGAGTGAACCAAATACCGAACTGGGAACGACACAGAACGGTAGTTTATGAACCACCTGCCCTCGCAGGTCTGGGTGTCCCACTTTATATAACCAACAGATTGCCAGATTCCATAAAATATGCTGACAGCACCCAATTCGTCTCAGCGAACGTTTTTTTTTAAAACGTCAAAGGCATTTTATAAAAGTCGAAACGAATTTTCGGCCTGATAATTAGGTGTACCCGTCATTTTTGAAAACTGACACTGGTGTTGGATAGTGGGGAAAAACAATCGGCGGCAAACACATGGTTTCAAGAAACGAAAATTGTTATGTTTGAATGTGTTATTGTGGTATCAGAGCCAAAATGTTTACCTTAAAGAATGACTTTTGCCGTATATAATGTAAATTGATTACCACAGTAAAAATGTGATTTGGCTTGACAATGTTATCGCACTGACAACTCAATAATACTTTGGAACATTTAAATTCTTTGAAACCTTTACCTAGTCGTTAATTTCCTTTCACACAATCCTCTCATTGGGTTATTGTGATAAAAATGTAGTTATATTTTATTCATGCATCGTATTCCAGGTTTTAATAACAGGTAAAAACTTGTAAGAGTACATAATTACTTTACCTGTAAATCAGGTTATAACATGTAACATGTAAATCAGTACTTACGATAATTGCAGAGCTGCTTATGCAGTTTAGAGTTCCGAATAACCATTACTTACATGATAGGCAGACTGACAGTATATGTGATGCGCATTGACTCCATTACCGCCATAATATTCTTCAGTCCTTCAGACATAGTAGTGGTGGGACCTGAAATAAAAAATAAAAAATACCTTCTCAAATAGTCATTTTAATGCAATGTACTTAATGAAATATCATGCCAAAACGTGTTACACGATGGAGTGAAAAAAGGATCAATCATGGCAAATAAGCCGAGGTTAAGTATTGCAACGAAACACGTGCGTTTATGGTCTAAATCCCTAGTTTTAATTACAGTTCTCAGTTATCGGCTGATAAGATAAGCACGTTAAAGGAAAGTAAACAAATATCTGCGATAAGTTGGTTGAAACACTGAGCCATCACGCGCACTTTGGTACAGCACAGTTGAAAGTATCACAGAGTTCCTAGATTATTTGGGTCAAAAAGATAGCAATGGTTGTACTCTGACCAATTGTGCATTGAACACTTCGTGTAGCACAGTTGAAATTATCACAGAGATCCTTGATTGTTTGGAACAAGACATCAATGGTTGAGGTGTGTGACCAATTGTGCGTTGAATATATTTGTATAGCACAGAGTTGACAGTGTCACAGAGTTATTTGATTGTTTGGAACAAGAACATCAATGGATTGAATGTGCTGAGCCAATCGTTGCATTGAAATACTTTGTGATATGAGCATTAATTCAATAGATATCATAGGAGTTCCTATGATTGTTAGGGTCTGAACTTTTAGATAGCAATGGTTTAAGCCTGACCGACTGTGCATTGAATACTTTGTGTAGCATAATTAAAAGTTTCATAGAGATCCTAGGTTACTTGAGGTCGTACAAGATAGCATTGGTTAAAAAGCCTGACCGACTGTGCATTGAATAACTTTGTGTAGCATAATTAAAATTATACATAGAGATCCTAGATTGTTTGGGTGTCGGACTAGATAGCAATGGTTAAAGTGCTGACCGACTGTGAATTGAATACTTTGTGTAGCATAATTAAAAGTATCATAGAGGATCCTAGATGGCTTGGGTCGACCAAGATTGCCAATGGTTGAGAGTCCGACTGTGCATTGAATACTTTGTATAGAATAGTGAAAGTATCAAAAGAGATACTCGATTGTTTGGAAAGAAGACAGCCATGGTTGAAGTCTGACACTTGTGAATTGAACACTTTTAGGTATACTTTTTTCATACAAAATATCAGGCTATTGCAGCCAAATTAAGATGAAACAAGATACAAAAAATGGATCTTATAAATATATCTGCCACATTCAATGGCCAGCTTCATACGCCATTCTATTTCCCAACAGCGGCTGTTGAAACTGGAAAATCATAAACACGTTATTTGTGAAGTTAGAGAAAAAAATGAAATGCCTTAGAGATGCTTATTAATAGCATGTTATAAACTTTTTGTAGTCAACAAGTTTTTTTATCTCCAACAATTTTGGAGATATCAATTAACCATGCACATCTCAGAAACTGGTGAAGAAAAGCTGAAACACGTTCAAATCTGGTACAAAAAATTGTATCATATTCACCCACATCCACTGCCAGCTTGGTACGCTATTTTTATCTTGTACACTGATGATTTGCCCTAAATTCTGTAAAAACTGATAACATTCATAACACCGTCTATATATGGACCAATAGAAAAAATTAAAAGGTGTTTTGGAGTTTCTTTTTAAAATTTCCTATTACTTTTTATATAAGAACAATGTTTGGGATCATCGAGTGATTAAGGAGTTAATCACATGTAAAATTCTCATAAGAAATAAATTATTAGCTATTTGAGTTGTAACAGAATCTCCCTACTTCTTCCGATAGTGTTAGATGGATTATTCTTTAATTATATTGGAAGAGAAACATAACAAATAAAGAACAATACTATTGTACAAATATTATTTTTTGAAAGTATCAATAGTATAATTAGCTAAAAGTGAGTAGGAAAATCGAAATAAGTTTTTTATTATACTTCCTATTGTGTTTAGTTTTTAGGTTTAACGTCCACTGTTAAAACGTTTGAAAGCATTGCTTACAGAAAATAAAATTGTGATATGCTGGGCTTCTCTGTGGAAAATGTAACTGAAACTCATATCTCCTCAAACAGTATTTGAACATTAATCTTAAACATATGTGTCTAAACGGCGTCTAGGTGATTTGTACATAAGTTAAGATTTTACTATGTTTGTAAACAGATTTATATAATTCTGAACTTATATTAAACTCCTCGGTAAACACGTTTTTACGCCAATATTGCACCGAAGTTTGGTATTTTAATGCTTTCTATTGGATGTTAGATCTCAATATAATCTAAGTAGTTGTTTTCGTTTCTTGTGCTGACATTAAGTGTTGTAAAATAACATAATTAGTAACTGTGCATACTTTCACTTAGAAAATAGAATTTTTTCCCATTCGTAAGGTGTTTTTCTGATTATCTTTAACATTGCTTTTAGAATGACAAAAAAACGTTAGTTGTGAAGCGAGAAAAAATTATCAAAATGACAGCAGAACTGTGATATTTTATATCAAATATATATCATTAATTACAGTAAATAAAAAAAAAATGTTTTGAAGTTCATGAGAGATGATGAAGCACTCTTCAGCAGAAGTTCGTGGTAAATTGTAGAAGAGGGGAGTAGTGATGATGACTGTTACAGTTACGACTTCCGATGTCTTATCTTACTGGAACGTTGTCTTCTATTGTCTTCTTGCATTTTACCCAGTATTGAAAAACTTCCTCCAGTTCGGTTAATTCAGTATTGTTTCAAAAATGTTTTGTTCACACTTTCAAAAAGCGTGTTTTGTAGAATACTTCGAAGTCCTGAACCTCTCGATGGGAGGCAGTTTCGAAATGATATTTCACAGAAAGAAAAAGTCCTCTAGAATTATAAATTATATGTATATGATGCTAGCACCATGCTGCCATAGTGGTGAGAATTAATAATTTGAATTTGGAGGACAAAAACCCATTCATCATCTAAAAATTCGGGTGAGAGGGATAGTAACATGTCCTTATTTTTTAGAGTTCATATACAATTCTAGATTATTTGAGGCACTGTTTGGAATTGTTTGTAAAAAATTCCAGAAACGATAAAAAGATTCGCTAGATCAAACACAAATGTTTCTTCTAACGAATGGTCTTTTCCACCTTTCGCCGTCTGTTAAGAGTTTTATATTTGATACTTCTTAATTCTAAAACCGAGTTGACAATGTAGTAAATTGTAAATTTCTATTTATCTTAATAGAGATGATTTGAATTGATAGTACTTTAATGAATTTGATTTATCATGTATAGCAAATATAACCATACTTAGGAGACGGACATTTTCGTTTTCTTTCTGGCTATTATGTAGGCTTCGAAACCCAAAATCCGGGAAAACTTACTAAAAGTGTATCTTTCTGGAGTCAAGTAGAATAATTACTTTTCATTCCAAAAAAGACTTCCTTTATTACTGAAAAATACAATAAAGTCCCTCAAAGATTAGTTAAAATATATTTAATTTTATTATAGATTTCTACATTTTTTACTCTAATTTTCAACTAATGACTTTTACGGTATTATAACAATGCATTTGTATTAAAAGCAAAGCATTCTGATCAATGAATCTAAATTAGAGGCCACTTCACATTCCAAAAGACAATGATAGCAATCCCTAGAGCATTTATGGAAGACAATAAAAAAGGTAACAACATTATCGATTAAAAATAAGCTTTTGTGCAGAACAATTAAGTTGTGTAGATTTACTATTTACTAACTACGTTAATAGGGGGAATTTTTTTTACATAGGAACCCTAACTCAAACTCTTTTCTTACCCAATCCATGACCTACTATATGGTCATACAGGGTTTGTTCCGCAAATGTTGGGCTAGGTTTACAATTTTTTTGATTTGACGTCCAGTTTGGACAAACGAATATGCTCAGGTACGATAGCGTAACTAAAGATGGGCGATGGAGGAGTCATAAATATCCCCATAGAGTGCTAAAAATACAAAACGCATTAGTTTATACAACATTCATTATTTGTTGAAATGTAGGAGTGAAATATTTTATGCACATCATTAGGCTTATCTAATTTATTTTCAATTTAGTTGTATTAAAATTTACTCCACGCTCTTCGATGTGGTGTGGTTTTTTCAATCAGTTCCCATCCCCCTTAATCTAATTTATAGTTACGCCACTGGGTCCAAAGGTTTTTTAAAAAAACTACCACTCACTAAGAAGCCGCGCCATTTAATATGTGATTGTAATAGTCAGAATTTCTCTAAACAAATTAAACACCATTTTTGTTCGCCTTTCTTTATATTTCAACATTAATATAGCAGCCTGTAAAAACATCTTTGAAGTAAAGATAACTTACCACACCAACTCAAACGAAAAATCTAGCAAACAAGTGTTAAAAATTGCAACATTCTTGTAAAACACTACGAACTGTTATTTATTATTGTTGAGTGATTTATTAGACATGGTAGCGGCGTAGGCCTTTTATTGCTGCGTTTTTGACCTGAACTATTGGTGTTACAGCCGACCGAACGTATGAATAATAAATAAATAAATTAAATAATTAAATAAATTATGATTTATATATATATAATATATAGTATATATTAAATAAAAAATACACGTTAATACCTTTGTATTTTTGTTTTAAGATGTTGTATTTAATGATATTATTTTAGTTGTTTAGGGCAGAGAAGTGATCACAACTGTGGTATATTGTAACCACATCTTGCCTAGGTTTCATTTAAATATAATTTATTAATTTAAGTCCAATGGGCGCACATATATGCAGCTAGTCAGGTCAATGCAGCATTCAATTAAGGACTTCACCACATGTTCTTAACTTACAAGGTCCTGAGAATAATGAATCTGCAAAGGCTTGAGTTGTTAATAATTTGGTCCCTTGGTATTAAAAAAGTTTAATTTAATAAGGAAAACCGTAACAAAATGTTAGATTAGTAACTAAATTGAGAGAAAATTGTAACTTTAAAATTATTTGATTCCCACACCTGGGATTAGAACCAGAAACGTACAGATAGACTAACAAGTTTGTGAATTGTAGATTTCAAAACAAACGAGGCTGGGAAATCTGAGTAAAAATACTGAATATAGTTTTGTTTACATTTATAAAAGGGCAAATTGGGAGTGATCCTACAAGGGTGAACAAGCCTTTTCTGGTATGACCGCCAGGTTTATTTATACTTCGATGTACGAGATGAAAGCTTCTCCAAAAAATACTACACTACCCCAAAATTGGTAGTAGAACTTTTCGTAAAAGTAATGTCGAGACACTCGTCATCTGACATTTTTGATGCGATAAATTCGATTATAGTTAAGTAATTAACGTTCAGTCAGTCTGAATTAGAAAATTCTTCACCTAATCTTAAGAGTGAGCCCGTCAAGATGTGGGAAAATCTTAAATAAAAGGAAAGATGACGGTATATAAACATGTTTAATTAGAAATACATAAACACAAATAAAAAAGTATTTGTATACTTTAAAAACGACGAGTATTGGGAGAGTATTTTGACACTACGTAGAAAGCAGACCTTTTCATTAACACGGACTGACCTTGACTACTCCCTCCTTACCTAAGGCCTCTGTACTGGTGGCCACCGGAAAAGGACACCTCGATACTAATTACTATTATTACTATAAATTTAAAAAATACTAACTAAACTAAATAGTATTAATTAAATTTTCAAGGGTTTGCAGTTTTTGTTATGGAGCATACACGTATTCTTTTTAATTGATTTTATATCGCCTATTTATATTTTTATTTCATTTGTTCAAAAACTATCGTGTTTGTTCACACAAATTATATTATCTGATCTACATTTTGTAACATCATTTGATGTATGGTAGTTATTAAAATCAAAACAATGGAAAACAATGAACAACGAAGAGCGATATGTGTCCTAAATCAAAGCAGTAGAATAATTTACTTATCTTGTACAACCCAATATTAGGTAGAATTAACGAATTTGAAATTTGCGCCCAAATGGTGCTCGCCGGGAAACTATGTTATTCAGTTTTCGGTGAAGGGTCAGGGATGTGATATCAAAAAATTTGAAAAGATGCGTGATAGTGAAAATGTTGGCAAGGATGCACTCTCATTTATATCCACGATTAATAGTTACGACACATCACGTGTAAAGTAACAGGGTTCGCTGGAGTGTATACGCTAAATTCTCAAATATATAGGCTAATTTAATTCTTGAGATGTCATGTGGGACAGATAGTCAGGGCAGACATCGTACAGAAAAGATATTTTTTTTTTACACCTTCCGAAGATAAAAGAGATTGGTGTCAGCCTCTTGACGTGGTAGGGTTCATTGACGCTCAGCAAATTCCACGAAATGCACTAATATATAAACTCAAGTTGTTTTATGTAGAAATGAAGGTCACACAAAAATAAACTTCTATAGATACAATTTTTCCTTATGGATTATACAAATTGTTTCACACACATATGCAACATGATCTGTAGCGCTCAACATTATTTGTTCATTAAATTGGGGTTTCATTGCAGTATATAAATTATACAAGTGTACACACTTTTATCTTTGCTCCTTGCTTCACACCAGGGTCAGCAAAATACGATGTTGTTTTTTTTGTATTATAGGCTTATGTAATATTGTTATTTATTGATATTAAAATCTCAGATAATTGATTATTACTCAGTTTCTGTACAAATTTCTTTCCTACTATTTTCTCGTTGTCACTCATGATTACCCATAAGATCACTGTAAAAGTATTCACTAACGCTCAGCCAAAACCCAATGGAGTGACATCCTAAAAACTCGGTCTTGCTTTGATTGAACTAACCCTTCTAGTTTAAAATATTAAAATATTATAGGCAGACAGGACACAAATACATAGAAAATGAAATTTTCTCAGCCCCTTGATTGATAAGCTTAATTTAACGATCAGGTAATACATTACACTAGTGAGACATAATTGATTAAGGTGCCACAATTGAGATTACGGTAAGAGCATTCCTCTTAAAAGTATCAAATATTTACTTAGGAAACCAGATTGAATATTATAAACTCTTTAAGATCCTATTGATTATAGATCTTGAACATAGTTGTGTATGTATAATCCCAACTTAAATTTACTACCGGTAACCCTTTTTGATAGAGTTACAAATATCATCTATTGTAGTAACCATATAGTAGTTAAATATGCCTACAAATTTATTTTCTGGTAATGTTTTATGTGCAATAATACACCTTATAAGGTCTAATAATTATTAAAACTAATTTATAAAATATCATACTGGATAAATTTTAAAATTGATTTTTTAAAGGAATATTAACAAAGATGTTGCATAGTAGAAGGAAAATGTCTTAATGTTTTTTTCCGGATGATTTGCCATCGTTCAGTGATAAAAAAATCAGTAACTACACGTTTTCGAGATCTGCTATCTGATCTCTTCTTCAAGAAAAATAAACCTAAAACTAACACATATTACAAACTAGGCCAAAATTCAACAAAATAAATATCAGAGCGTTTTTGGTTAAGTTAACCTAGTTTATAATAAATGTGTTAGGTTAGTTATTAACCTGAAGAATAGATTCAGAATGCAGGATTCGAAAAACGTAGTGTTACTGATGTTATGTGTCACTGAACGATGGGTAATATCCGGAAAAAAAATCTGTTTCTTCACAATCCTTCCATCGACTTCAAAAACAAACTTCAAACTAATGGATATCTTATTGTAAATGTATTATTTGGTGATTCAATATATATTTTAAAACAGCAATAATACCCAATAATTATTTGTTTTATAAACAATATATTACATTGTGAGAAACTATTATTTTAATAATTATAAAACAATTTTGCTCTATAAATTTCTTCCTTGATTAAGAAATTAAGTCATGATTATCGACACTGGTGTTAAAATTAAATATGACTTTAAATTTCCTGTAAATTTCTCTGTTATTGAATACGTATAACTGGTTTACACGGGTTTTCATGTTATGACCCAGTTTTTAATGTGTAATCTCGCAATTATATATGATTTTTCACCTAATTTCATATCGATGAAAAAAATAAATCACTGAAAAAATTTTTCGAAAATTTGTAGTGAAGTTTGGATGCACCTTAAAAATGCCAAATATGTCTTGTACTTAATCTTGAATTTTTTATACGGTTCCAGCTTTCTGAATGGTCTACAAATCAGTCAAATTCCACTTCCTCATTCAGTTTCGTTGATTATGTTAAAAAGGGAAAGAGTGTCGTGAGATGTAGAACTCACCTAGGGTCGTTCCGAGTTCCCAACACCACGATAAGCGGCATTTGTCCCTTGTAACGTGGTTTTTAACATCTTCAATTTTAGTAGGGGTGCCCCCTTTTTTTTAAAATTTTCGAAAATTGGGGGTTTTTTATTTTGGGCAAATTTCCCAAAATTTTTTGTTTCTGGACGACGGGAATAATTTTTTAAAAGAAGAAACAACATTTCTTTAATTTAATTTTTTTTTTTGGGTTTGGGGTTTGGGAATGTGTAATAGAGCTGATGCTTTTAAAAAACAAAAATTTCGAATTGGATGAAACACTGAAAATTGGGAAAAGCAAACACAATGGTAAAAAAATTTTTAATATAGATGAAAATTATCTTGGCAAAAAAAAGGTAAGTAGAAAGTTTCTAAAAAAAAATGTTAGGGAGGGTTTTAGTTTCAACTTTTAATTTTATCTATTGAAATGATACAATTTTAAAAAATTGTTGAAAAAAACAAAAAACTCATTTTTTAAATTAGTTTTTTAAAAAAAAGCAAAAAATTTGGGCAATAAAAAAATTTTTGCAAAAAAAAAAAATTTGACATCCACCCCGAATAAAACATTTTTGAAATATCTGCAACTAATAAAACAAAAAAAGGCAACAATAAGGGATCTTTAAATTTTTTTATAATGATTTTTAAAAAAGATAACGCTTTTTTTTAATAACCTCCCTTTTGGGTCGAGAGCGCCATTTGACGACGCATAACCGTCTTCCCCTGTTCACCGAAAACCGCGATGTTTTTTCATTACCCCCAAGCAAGACTCAAACAGGGCCCAAAAATACAAGCACAATAAAGAAAAAAACCCATCATCGGGCGGGCAGTGTTTTTTTACCAAATTGATACAGAAAAAACGTCACGGTACTCAACGGGTCAGAGCCTTTATCCTTATCGGGGGGGTTCATTTGTAGCCTGGCGAAAACCCGATAACGAAAAAAACGGCGGGGCGGCGGTCAAATTTAAAATGACGCAAAAAAAACGCACCTTTAACACGGGGTGGGGGCCGGGGTTTCGGCGGGCCGGGGTTTTCCAAAACACTGCTACCTCTTTGTTTCCCTTTTTCTTTCCTCTTTTTTTAAACCCGGGGGCCCCAATTTCTCTAGTCTTTACGTAATTTTTTTTTACTAAATCGACAAATTTTTGATCGAAGTTTCCCATTTTTTCAACACTTTGAGGATTTCGTTTTGGGGTTTTGACTGAAGAAAAGGGGAAAATTCCCCAATAATACGCTCTTTAAAAAAATATTACAAGGACGTGCTTCATCTACGGGGGCCCTTTTCCTTTTAATTTTTTTTCCCAAACACACAAAACCCTTTAAAAAAAAACAAATCCGGCGTAAAAAAAATACTTTAGATCTAACTATGGGTACGCTCAAAAAATTATGCATTGCTACCCCAAAAAAAAGGGGTTACAGAGTAATGAGAGGAAAGGAATAAATTTTTGGGATTCACAAATTGACCTTTTTTTCTTTTTTCCCCTTTTCCCAAATTTTCCCAAAATTGAGTAACACCCCTAAAAAAAACAAAACCCTATTTTCAAAAATTTTTTTAAAAAACCTCAAAAATGATCCACAAAATTTTTTTTATATTTTTCCCCCTTTCATTTAAAAAGGGGTTTCCTTTAAAAAATTATAAACAATAAATTGTAAAACAAAATTAATTCCCCCCACCTTAAAAAAGAGTCACTTTTTTTGGGGAAAAATTTTTTGGGGGTTCAACTGGGGAAATTTAATTATTTACCTCGCCCCCCCCTTCTTTTTTTAACTACCCAAACCCCTTTTTGGTGCCCCATCGACATGTAAAAACGTTCGTATTCAAAATTACCATCACGTAATCCAGGTTTTTCATAAAAAGTCGGGTGTAAAATGGTTCAGAAAATTTAAAGTAAAATTTTAAAAATTTAAACTTTAATTTTTAAAAATTTTCCCCTTCCCCAAACAATTAAGATTAGTAATGCCCAAAAAAAATATCTGATGAAAAAAAGTTAAAGCTAATATATTTTTGAAGGCAAAAGGGGTACACTGAGCCCTGTGTTGCGTTTTCCGATTTCTAATTATCAATGGGGGACATCCCATGGTTTGGACACCATCAAAATCCCAACTTGTCCCCTTTTGAAATTTTAAATGAAGTTTTCAATTTCCCCCTTTGCTTAAATATATCCTGCGGGCTAAAACAGAAGTGGGCCCTTTTAGCAGCCCCTGAATGATAAAATTCGGGTAACGCCAAACCCAAAAATATTTGTTGGGGAATAAAAAATTTCTCGGGATTTTTTTTGGACTAAGGGAATGGTAAAAAAAATTCCGTTTGCGTGTTTGATTTGTTCCCCCCTTTCCCCACTGAACATTTTTTTCACGACATTTTTTGCAAAAAAAACCTTATTGAAAAAGGGGGGGTTTAGTTTTTAAACAATTTTTGGTAAAGGATATACAAAAAAAAGGGGGGGTTTTTTAATACAAAATAAAAAAATTTTTTTAAAAAAAAAAAGGGAAAAAATTTTGGTTTAAAGGATAATTTTAGGGGTTAAAAGGGGGGGGCGCCAAAAAGCGAAAGTTACTTTAAAACCCCCAATCGGGTTTAAAGTATTAAAATAAATCACAAATTTTTTTTAAAAGTTACCTTTATTGTACGGGGTTTTTTTCCCCAAAAAAATTTTTTTAAAGTAGAACTTTAGTTAAAAAAATTTCCGTTTTTCGATTTTTTAAAAAATTTTTACTGTAGTAACAAATAAATTGAACAGCAAAAAAAAATCATCCAGGGATTTCTTTTTTTTAAATTTGGGATGACTATAATTTCTAAGTTTTAAAAATTTTTTGGGGGGACTCGATTCAGTTCGTAAAACCGACAATAGCTTTGAAATAACTTTAAAAAGTTTTAAGTATTATAACATGCTATTTTTTGGCGAAAAGACAACATGTTTTTTTGGGGAAAGTTAGCTCAGAAAAAGTACTTTTTTGGGGGGGCGGATGGTAAAATACTTTTTTCAGATTTGGTTTTTTTCCCCCCCAAAGTACTTTTTTTTACTTAAAAAAAGTCTAAACTTCTTCGCTTTAGAGGTATTTTTTAAAAAAATAAAAAAGTTTAAAAGAAAATACGTAAAACAAAATAAAAATTAAAGGGGAAAAAAATTTTTTTCCATAAAGAAAAAAAAAAACAATATAACTTTAAAATTTTAAAGAAAAAAAGGGGGTAAAAAAAAAAAGTATCTCTGAGCATAAAAAAAAAAAAATGTTATCTAGAAAAAAACAGTTTTTTTTTTTTAGGGGTTGTAAAAAATCCCAACAAAAGATAAAACTTTACTCACAATCAATTTTTGTTTTTTGATAGAAAAAAAACCACAATAAACCAATTTTATTCAGTTTGGAAAAAAGTTTTGGGGGTTCATTTGGCAAGTTATTTAAAAAAATTTTTTTTGTAGGAAAAAACTTTCGTAAATTTTCCCCCTTTTTGGGTACTTAGAACGTACTTTCAGAAATGGGAAACATGAATTTAATACTACCACAAATTGTGACAGTACAAAAGGATGTTTTTACAAATTTCCACCATGGAACTTGGAAACAAAAAAAAGACCCGCGCATTTTTAAAGGAACGTAAAACCCCTTTTTTGGGGGGTGAAAACAAACTTTAAAAATCTCCCCCATTTTTTAATATGAAATCAAATTTTGGTTTTTCTTATAGAAAATTGTGTATTTTTTCATTATTCTTGATAGAGCTTTTAAAAAAAGAAAGTTTTACTTAATCATAAAACCGAATTACATTTTGTTCCGGGGGGACGAAGCAGAAACCCTAAAACCCAAAAGTAGTTTTTTTCACAATGGGGGCCAAGAACAATAGAAGGAGCATGGGTTTTAAAATCGAAGAAAAGAGAAAAACCACGGGGGACGAAGTGGGGAACGTTACTAAAAAAAAACAAAAACGATATGCAGGAACATAGGAAAAACGAAGTACAAGTATGCCGCGGGGTGACGAAGTGGGAACGTTACTAAGAGAACAAAAAACGAATGACGGGGAAAATGGGGCTTTCGAATTTTCAAGTATGCCCGCGGGGGACAAAGAAAGGAACGTTTACTAAGAACAAGAACGAATAAACAGGAACTTTTAAAAATCGAATTTTAACAAGTATGCCGCAGGGTGACAAATAGGAACGTTCCCAAGGGAAAAAACGGGAAAGAAAATTTTACGGAACATAGGACTTTTCGAAGAAAAAAGGATTTTTCCCCCGGGGGGAAGAGAAAAAGGAACGTTACTTAAGGGGCCAAAACTTTAAAGGGAAATTTGGGCCTTTTTCCCAAAATTCCCCAATACCCCCGGGGGGCCCAATTGGGCCCTTTTAAAAAAAAAAACCCCCGATACCCCAAAACATAGGTTTTTGGGTTTTTTTTGCCCCTTTTTGCGAATTGGGTTTTTCCCCAAAGAAAAAAAACCGTTCCCCTAAACTTTTCAATTCGGGTTTCCCGGGGGCGAAAAACTTTTTTAAAACCCCAAAAAATAGGGAACCTGGCCCCTTTTCAAAGTTTTTTTTGCCCCTGCCCCGAATTGGCCCTTTTTAAGAACCCCCAAACCCATATTAAGGAACCTTAAGGGCCATTCAATTAAACCCCCCCCCCAAAAATTTTTTGGGGCTTTATTGGCCCCCCAAGGGCTTTTTGGGAAAAGGGAAAACCCCCAAAAAAGACCCGGGTGGGTAGGGTTTTTTTGGGGAAAACCCCATTACGAAATGTTTTCCCTTAAAAGTTGAAAACCCCAAAAAAAATTTTGGGCCAAATTTTGGAAAAACCCTATTTTTCCCCCAGGCCCCCAAAAAAACCCGTGTAAAGCCCCCCCAAAACCCCTTTAAAAATTTTGGTTTTTTTTTTAAAAGGATTTCCCCCCCCTTTTTAAAAGGTTAGGAAGTTTTTAAAAAAAGATGCCCCCCCCTTTATTAAAAGTTTTTGTTTAATTTTTATTTAAGGGTTTAAAAAAAACCCTTTTTTTTCCCAAAAAACCCATTTTGGGGTTTAAAAACCCCCCCAAAAAAAAAATTTTAAAAAAAATTTTTTTTAAAATTTTTAGAATTTTCCCCTATTTTTTTTGGGCCCCAACCCCCAAAATTTTTTTTTTTTTTAAAATTGATTTTAAACCTTTTTCCTTTCCCCGTTTTAAAATTTTTTCCCATCTTTCCCCCCCGGTTCTTGGGGTTTTTAAAAACCCCCCCTTTAGAATTTTTAAAATTGTTTTTAAAAATTCAAACCCCCTTTTATAAAACCCCCCCAACCCTTTAAAAAAAAAAAAATAGGAATTTATAATAAAAAAACCCCTTTTTTGAAAAAATTTTTTATTAAAATTTTTAAAATTTTTAATTTAAAAATTTTTTAAAAAATTTTAAAAATTTTTAATTTTAACCCCTTTTAAAAAAATAAAAAAAATTTTTTAAATAAAAAAAAAAATTTTTTCCCCCCCCCAAAACCAAATTTAAAAAAAAGAAAAACCCCCTTTAAAAAAAAAAAATACCCAAAACCCCCCAAAAAACCCAATCCCACCCCCCTTTTTCCCCCCCAAAAAAAAAAATTATAAAAAAAACCCCCCCCAAATTAAAAAAAAACGGAAAAAACCCCCAAAAAGTTTCCCCCTTTAAAAAAACCCCGGGAAAAAGGAAAAAGCCAAAAAAAACAGTTTTACAAAATTTTTAAAAGACCAAAATTTTTTAAAAAAACCCCCTTAAATTCCTTGTAAAAATTTTTTTTAAACTTAAAAAATTTAATCAAAAATGAACCTAATTTGAAAAACAAAATTTTTTAAAAGACCCTTGGGTTTTTTTAAAAGGGGATAAATTTTTCCCAAAAGGAAAAATGTCCAAAAAAACAAAAAATTCTTTTTAGAGTTTTAAAAACCCCTTATAAACCCCCTTTTCCCAAACATTTTTTTTTTTATCAATCACCCCAACGAAGAAAGGTAAAAAACAAAAAAAAAAAACTTGAAAGACAACCCCAAAAAAAGTAGGGCCTTTTGGGAAATTTCCCTTCCAAACCTAAAAAAACAGGTAATTTCACAATTTTCGGGCACAAAAACCCCCTTTTAAACTTTGTTTAAAATTTTTTAATTTGGCTAAAAATTTAAACTAATTTTCATTTTTTCAACCCCCTTTTTAACCAGAAAAGAAAAAAAAAAGTAATAAACAAAACCCCAAGCCCGCCTTTTTAAAAAAAAATTTTTTTTAAAGTTTGGAAAACAAATAAAAAAGAAATTTTTGGAAAAAAAAAAAAAAAACTTAAAAGGGTTTTAAAATTTAAAAAATATTATTTCCTTTGAAAACTTTTTTCGGGGCCCCTCTTTTTTTAAAAACAAAAAAAAGCCTTTAAAATTTTTTCTAACAAACCTATTTTTTAATATGTCCGGAAAACGAAATTATTAAAAACCTTAAAAATTTCAAAAGGAAAAGAAGAAGGTAAAAAAGGGGAAGTTTTTTTTTTTAGATTTAAAAAAAAAAAAAAAGAAGAATTCCCCCGAAAAAAAAAAAAAGGGGAAGGGTTAAACCAACGGAAAAAAACTTTTTTGGGTAATTTTAAACGAACTGTATTGTTGATTTTTATATAGTATTTATTGAAACTGTTTGTTTGTTTGTATCTAAAGGATATTTCTAGTTATTCAGTTTACTACAAAAGATATTGTATTTAAAATGATACGAGAATATGGATTAAGTCTTTGTTTTTAATATGTGAAGAGTCATTGAAACAGGGGGGACAATATGTGTGAAGAACTGATCCTCATGAAAGATAGGTTTTACTTTAATGCAGCAAAATACCACTGTGACGGTCCCAATTATTTATAGCATATAGTATTATATTTTATATGCAATTGATGTCTTCCAACAAATAGTTCCTGAATTTATCAATCGACTGTTTTAAAAAATTAGTACGCAACGGCCGCCAGCAGATGTAAGCTTTTAACCAATTTCGTGGGAAAGCAACTTCTACCTAGGTTCTACCTCACAGGTGGCCAAGTACAATCTTCAAATGACGTTGTTTGAAGAAGAGGCTTTCTAACAGCTCGTTCCATTTTAACATTACGTTCCAAAAACTGTTCAAAATGCGTTCATTGAGTTTTTCTCAAAACCACTATTCAATTCTCTCTATATTCTTAAGGATTACACGGCTGGAAAGCATAAGTATCCGTTCCAAAAACTTATTAACACAATAAAAAAATCTTGGGATATGGATAAAGGAACGCTGTTCACTACAGTTTTAGAGGAAGAACCTTTATGCTTTATGCGGTTCTTATAGTCACTATTAGCCTTTCGGGTTCATTCCACGACGAACATCGAATCATTACTTTCCACAACAATTAACAGTCTTGAGGATATTTCGGCACTTGTGATGGATGACATGATCTTCGGGTTTAAGAATCTGTTGACTGAATGATGGCTCTTCACACAACGATGCCATCAATATGTTCTCATATAGAAGTTAATGTTCTCAAGACTCGACGTTAGTTAGGGGAGAAACCCGATGTTCACGTCGTTGTATAAAAACTCCCCAAAACCTCTGAAACTTCTCCCCATGACGACGGACGGAGACTAATCTCTACTTATATTTCTAAAGGAATGTTCCTATCCACCGGGTTAATTGAGTTTAGGAAACAAGGGTGTTTACTCGATTACAGGCGTGGAGGAAGTTTGTTCATATTAACTTGTCGCTATCGTAAAAACCCCCAAACTTATTAACTCTTCTCCAATTTAAGACCATACCCCTCATCCATTAATTCCCAAAGGGTTTAATTCTAAAGATATTAAAATAAACCGTACCTTTTGCGCTACGTTTTGCCGGCCCAAAAACGTTTTCCATAAAACTATGTTAGTTCTTTTAATGTTTTACATTACCTAATAAGGTATTAATTAGTTTTTTTATAATTATTCTACGATTTTGATTCTGCTGTTGCTAACTATAGATTGAGTACATATGAAATAAATTTATGCAGAAAATCAGAATTGTATTGTTTAAAAAAAGTGTAATAGAGGTTATTTATCGAAGCCAACTTAAAACGACAATTTTCGACATATTATTATATTTAATGAAATACCCTGATTAAGGCGTTTTTAAAAGCTTCATGCACTTATATAGGGTATAATTAATTAAATAAAAAGTGATAATACTTAAAAAGTTATTCGTTATTTTCATCAGGGGATTCCAATCCCTTGGGGAACCTATTTTATTATTTTTTAAATAATTTGAATTCTGCACCTAAAATGGAAATATGGATATGTTTCCAAATAATACAAACTATTTTATTTTCAAGGTATATATAAACAAATGTTAGATTAAATTCTTTGTATTTTTTAACTTTTCTTTGGATTTGCAGTATGTTCAATGGATTCGTATTGCAGGTCGTTTAAAGTCAACGACAATCAATTTGTATTTACAGGCAAATTCCTGATTGTTATTAGGCATTTTTTAATCTATGCATGTCGAATCGAAAATCGAACCACTTTTTCCAATAGACCGATCATCGATCTGTGCTTTTACTTACAATGGTGGATATTGAACCAGATCATTAAAAGGGAATTCGAAATTTTGCCAATATCCAAGGAATACTGTTGATTGGCCAGTTGGTTCTCCAATGCATTAACCACTTTGTCTCCCATATGGTATTCCTTGGGTTGCTGAGTTCTTGTTGGACATTAATAAATCACAGCCACATCATAGTGGGTCTTAATAGGATCTCTACAATAGATTCCCAGTGTGAGAAATAAAATAACTCAAAATCTAAGAAGTCAAAAGGTATTGTGGGTTGGGTTTTAAATCCCTTTTTACAGTATACAAGGAATTTTTAAAAACGTAACCTGAGTCATGACACGTTCTTTGGTGGTTACGTTTTTTAAGCATTCTTGTTTTTGTATTGTGTTGGATTATTTATTTTAGTACGTTGTTAATACCTATTATTCATCTCTGTTATATAAATTTCAGTTGATTGAATCATGTTGCTTTATACTAAATGTTAAATGTACCCTATTCTTCCTATAGTTACAACATTTCAATGTTATTTTGTTCTGGTTATTGTATAATTTTAAATTCTTTTTTTAAAAGTATTATATTATCGTCAGGTTGTAATGTCTTGTTTAATGTTTATTTATAAGTTGTTTGCATTTTTCTTATGCTGTAGCCTGTATTTTTATCTGTTTAAATGCTAATGTTGTTATAAATTATTTATTGTTCGTAAAGGTATTGCACATGGTTTTTTTATTAAATGTGTTTTCTAATTTATATTGGTAAAATCAATAATAATTATGATAAACACATTAATTCATAACGGTTTTGTTTGTATATTATAAATGTATTGGGCAAAATATTATTGCATGTATAATGCTTAATGATGAATAAAGATGGATTTTATTAGTATTAAAATGATCAATTTACCAAGCACGTAGTATTACATGTTTTTTATATCTGAGTTTGAGGATGGCTGTGTTAGATCAATCAGACACGCCATTTAAGCGCCAAGAGAAAATTGGCAGAATAAATGGAGACTGTTAGTGAAATTGTAGGATTTGTATTAGAATTACACTGTGACCTTCAACTTCTGTCTTTATCCTGCATTTACGAGATCCTTGAGTTGTCATTGTGTTGGCTGATCAATGTGTGTTATGGTAGAGTTGAGTGAACCTCTAATCACTATGGTATAAAGAGCAGCGGAGAGCTATAAAACTTTTAAAAAAAGCTACCATTACAAGTCGGTTATCAATCATAATTATTAAAACATAAGCTTCAAAATCAGCCCGTTCAGAGCTTGTCTGGAACACTAATTAGATGTATAGGGCATTCAAACTAATTGACGAAACTTATAAAGGCTCAATGAAATGATTGAGAACCAATTTTGTTGCTTTTCTTAAATGGCAGTTTCACTGCCATACTTTATTTAATTGGAATTTAAACCTTTTCGTCCCAAGGTTAATTCGTTAAAAAGTAGTTAAATATAAATTGCTCCATTAGTACGTTTTAAACAATGTATCATCCTGTTAATTAAAATTTTTAGAATTAGTTACATTTTTATAAACACAATTTTTATACGATCTTCCCCAATGTTAATGACCGTACACTGACATATCATAATGTTAATCGACACTGCCCTGGCACGAGGTGAGAATAATAAATATCGATAAAGTAAACGAGTCAACTAACTAGCAACACAAATGAGAGGACCGACTACAAGTTACTTAAAGCCAACAAGGAAATTATAAAATATAAATATTATTTTTTATGGATTCAAAACAGAGTTGTAACTATCCACTGAATAGTTTCCAAAGAAGATTATACGTATCTTCCCCTATGTTAATGACGTACCTGACATAAAATGTTAATGACACTGCCATGGCAACGATGTGAGAATAATAAATACCGATAAGTAAACGATTCAACTAACTCAGCCAAACACAAGAGACCGGACTAAAAAGTTACTTAAAGCCAACAAGGAAATTATAAAATTATAAATATTATTTTTTTATGATTCAAAAACAGATTTTTTAACTAACCACTGAATAGTTTCCAAAGAAGATTAACGATCTTCCGCAATGTATAATGACCTACTGACATAACTGTTATTGACACATACCAGACATGAACAGTAAATATCGTAATGTAAAACGATCAACTAACTCGCCAACATAAGAGACCGACTAAAGTTACCAAGCCAACAAAGAAAAATTTTAAAATATAAATATTATTTTTTTATGATTCAAAAGATTTGTAACTAACCACTGAATAGTTTCCAAAGAAGATTAACGATCTTCCCGCAATGTATAATGACGTACCTGACATAACTGTTAATGACCATACCAGATATGAATAGTAAATATAGTAAAGTAAACGATCAACTAACTCGCAACATAAGATACCGACTAAAAGTTACCTTAAAGCCAACAAGGAAATTATAAAATATAAATATTATTTTTTATGATTAAAAACAGATTTGTAAACTAACCACTGAAATAGTTTCCAAAGAAGATTAACGATCTTCCGCAATGTAATAATGACGTACCTGACATAACTGTTAATGGACACTACCAGACATGAATAGTAAATATAGTAAAGTAAACGATCAACTAACTCGCAACACAAGAGACCGACTAAAAGTTACTTTAAAGCCAACAAGGGAAAATTATAAAATATAAATATTATTTTTTATGATTAAAAACAGATTTGTAAACTAACCACTGAATAGTTTCCAAAGATGATTTACGATCTTCCTCAATGTTAATGACGTACCAGACATAAATGTTAATGACACTACCTTGGCATGATATGAGAATAATAAATAAACGATAAGTAAACGATCAACTAACCTCGCAACACAAGAGACCGACTAAAAGTTAACCAAGCCAACAAAGAAAATTTTAAAATATTAAATATTATTTTTTTATGATTCAAAAGATTTGTAACTAACCACTGAATAGTTTCCAAAGAAGATTAACGATCTTCCGCAATGTATATATGACGTACCTGACATAACTGTTAATGACACTACCAGACATGAATAGTAAATATAGTAAAGTAAACGATCAACTAACTCGCAACATAAGATACCGACTAAAAGTTTACTTAAAGCCAACAAGGAAAAAGAATCCTTGCATCTCCCCTCTCTTTACGTCTTTAACGAAGACTCCCTCTACCTGCAAACTGCATTTCCTCCCCCCTCCCCAGGAAACAGTTTATACCAGCTGCAATTTACATATCACCAATTAGCCTATATACGACTACTACTTTTGTATACGATAGTAAAACAAGCGCGCCAACACACAATTTCTTTCTAGTTATAAGATATTGTCAAGTCATTTGTATGATAATTAGAAATAGTCTCTGAGTCACAGTCCTTAAAAGTAACTTCTTTGAAAAAAAATTATGGTTTGCCTGTAAAGTCGGTTTTACGGGCGGAAGATTTTACGTGACAACGTCTTTTTCTCGGTAGAATATTTATTGATATATATATTAACAAATTGCACAATAGGAACAAGGAATTGAATGAAAATAAGAATTGCACAAATTTTTAACTATAGAAATATATTTTTGTTTACTAAAACATTGTACATAAATTTGAAATTAATTAAAATTTGTTATTTGTAAAATGGTTAAAGTTGAATAAAACATTTACTAAAATTGGAATTTGAAATTCTTGCTAAACACAGTTAAATTCTAACTCCGCGCGTGGTGATTGGTCGGTTTAGTTCGTTTGTTTGGTCGCACTGTTTATGACAGGTTAGAGGTTATAATTTGTTATTTTAAATGTTTGACTAGCAATACGCGCTGTTTCTTCTCAATCGACTGAATTACGATTGATTGCAGAGTGGATTTAAACTAATTAATTTAACTTAACACTTATCAACATTTGTCAATAGTATGACATAACCTATAAACTCAGTTTCTCAACTTTTGTGTCAATCTAACAATTAATCAATCCAATCATAGTTTTACGATAATGAAATATCAGTGTACAATTATTTACCTTTATTGTTGTAGTTGTTGTAAATGACGAAATCTAAGCACTCCACATTTTCACGAATAAAACATAGTTATCTGCTTTATCCCGTGCGGCGGACCCACAGTTATCTGCTTTATCCCGTGCGGATCCCGTGCGGCGGAACCCCACTGGACGGGCATCGTAACGTTACCGGGGCGTTACACTTTTTCATGAGTGACTCCGAGCCGCAACCTAATTTAAGACGTTGTCACGTCAAAATTGAACTGGTTATGATCACTCCAATAGGAATATAGCATTGTAGGTTGAAATTTTTTGGAAATTTGCAGTCAAGCTCAATTAAAAAACGACTGACAAAAAACCTTAACACAACTTTGCAAGTTTTGGGGACAAATAACTTTACAGACTGCAATATAACTTGCTGGAATTGCAAAGTGTTTGAAATGATTTGTGGATAAGGAAATGAAATGAAATGTTTGTTAAAATACAATTTAAGAATACGAATGTACGAATCAAACAAGGATTAATTAAAAACACATAATTACCTCCAGTAATATTTTATTGCAGTGTGTAAAGATCCTTATATAACAATTTAAATACTTGCAAAGTTTAAAAGCCTGCAAAACGGCGCGTCGGTGTTGTAAAAACTTTTCGATATTTTTTACTGGTTACTCAGATATAAATTTCCAACTTTTTCACAACTTCATAATTGAAATATGAATAAAAAACTTAAACTTTACAAAAAAAAAAAAAAACTAAAAAGGTATAGCTGCGTATTAATAGGATTTTCAAAAGGAGACCATTAATAAACGGCGTAATAAAAGTTCATGAGGTTTACAGTGCTAACCAAATTTATTAGACTAAAGCATTTTCTTTTTGTTTTTTTTTTTTCATTAAGGCCTACAAAAAAACAAAAATAACACCAGCAATGGCTAAGAAGAGATTGGAATGTGTCAAAGGGATTCAGTTCACTACTGAATCCTGAGGGTACTGTACCTTGTTCCAATCATCATCAGTGAACTGAATCCCTTTGGCCCATTCCAATCTCTTCTTAGCCATTGCCGGTGTTATTTTTTGTTTTTGTAGGCCTATCATGGCTCGAAAACCTTGTCCATCTCAAGGTTCTTCTGATGGTCCTGGGCGAAGCATTTGTGCCATAATCTCTTAACTGGTCACTAAGAACCTTTACTGGTCAATTTTTTCTATTGACCAATGTCATGTTTTTAAACTTTCTGGCCGTCCTTGGACTTAACGCTTTCTTCCGGCCACATTTTCCGATACGGCTGGATTTATAAATACCCATTGATATTCAAGTGTTTTCTTGATCCCTACTAACTGACTTTCTGTGAAATATTTAGTCAGTGTGCTATTTCAGTTTGTGTGTAATGGTTGTTCTTCCAATAGAACCTTTGGCCACAGCACATTTCCTTGGTGAAAGGTCCTCTTTTTACCCATTTCCTGATAATTTTATAAATAGCAATAAGGAAGTAAAAAAGTGGTTTCATATACTCACAAAATGACCTTAAACTTACTTTAACTAAAAGATCTACTGAACCTAAAACATGTTAAACACATGAAAAATTAATCCTGTAACCTGATTTTGGTTATGCAGCTGGTAGATTTGTAAATGCAGATGATAAACAAAACAGGCAGTGTTGCACCCGCCAACATAAAATTACCAAATTTTCTGCTAATACTGTTCTAAAGTAACACACAAATGAGGGTATATACTTTAACATATACCAACATGAAATTAAAAATTTTTTTAGTAAAAATTGAGAAGAGAAAAACCAAAAAAAATGTGCTTTAGTCTAATAATTTGGCCAGCACTGTAATATTGTTATTATGGAGACAAAGTTTATTTTTGTTTCATTCACTATAACTCTTAATAACTTTTTACTTCTTTATTAAAAGTTTGATACTGACGATGAAAGGTTTTGACAGAATAACAGGGATTTCGGACATTTGCCATCGAATATGTTACAAAAAGGTATACCACAACGTTTCGAGAATTGGAATCTATCCTCTTCGTCAGGTGAGGGAGGTATTAGTATATAAAAAAATAAAGTAGAAAAGAAGAAGAAGAAATGGTTCAATCATACCCAAAAAGCTGCTCGGAGTCTAGTCCAGACATTGTCACTGTACAGGATGAAAGTCCCGAGCACAAATCACAAGTGCGAGAAACACAATTAAACATCACACCGTTATGTTACTATACCTTTTGTAACATAAAACGATGGCAAATGTCCTAAAACCTGTTAACTTGTTGTTATCAGTCAACACTTATTCTGAAAATTTTAAAGTATTTCCTCTTAAAACCACGGAATAGTTGTTGCCATTTTAACTAAGATTTGAATTCGAAAGATAGATTTAGACTCGTTGCGTACAACTGGTAAACAATAATTTTCAACTGTTCCACTTCACACTTAAAAACGTGTTTTTGTACTTGAAGTGACTAAAAGTAATAAAATTTAGAATAAATCGTACAAATGATTTATTCTAATGTCAAATGATCTGACATTAATTATTGTACAGTTTTTTATAACTATTATCAAAATTTAGACTTTAATTTAACAATTATTGCCTAAAAATTAATTGTAATTGCCTATACTAATTAGCGAGTACTTGTAAAAAACTTAATTATCTAAACACGTCTATGGACAAAATGTATATTATAAAATTCTGAATATATTTTAAGAATAAACCACGCTCCAATAATCAAGAAAATTCAAGATTAATTCTTATTTTTTGAATACATGCTCGTTCATTCAAAACAGTCTCATACTTCACGACATTTAAAGCACTTTCAAAAGTTTAACTTATATGTAAAAACTGGAGAAAGGGGGGGTAAAACATTACATTTCTTCTCAGATTCAATGGGCAAAGCTTCGTTTTGTGTTTTTTATTATATTGTATGTTCTTAAACAATATGTATCACGTTAGGTTCTTAAGTCTTAATTTCCACACTCCACTAAAAATAAACTTTTTTGTCTTGATAGTTTTTCACTGTTATATATAGCTTAGAATCCCCCCTTTAATTTAATATACTACATTGTCATATATATACGATTTGTGAGCAGGCTAAAAAGTATATAAAAAACTATAAAGCATGTCTAGGCTTTTTAGTAGTTTTAATTATTCGTATAGCATTTTACAACACACTCTAAATATGTTACAAAAAATTTAAAAAAAACACAGGAAAAGTAAAAATCTACTGAAAACGAAACAGGAAGATCAGATTGTAGAGGTAAACTACCCAGAACATGCATATTGTTCAGGAATCTACTGATGGGTAATTATATAGCTAACTAACCTGTAGGCTAATAACCGGTTTTAGCAATGTTTTGAAAATTGTTTTTTTTTTACTAACAAAGTAACGACTTGATATATTTGGTACATTTTTTACTATGATACCCTTTATTCGTGGAAACTATAAGAACGGTAGTATTTACTATCATTTTTTAAATAAAAACTAAAAACTATATAAAATTTAAACTTTAAACACAACATAAATAAATGCAAGCTATTGCAATCTTTGGAGTTTAGGAACTTCCACCTATTTAAAAAGGATCTTCTTACTAGATAAAAAAGTTTAGCCACTTATCTCATGTTATTTTTTAACCAGGCTCTTTTAAGAACATCAGAAAGATATAGCAAAGAGCCACCCTTAATCCGTAAACATCTGTCTCATCATAAATGTAGGTAAATAAAATTTTATTGACATGTGTTATGTTTTACTTCCTATTAAAATCAGATAGACCAAATCTCATCATTTGTTTAGTTGTGTACCGTCTTTTCTAGAAGGATTTAAAGCAAGGAAATTTGTATTTCTAAAGAAAAATATAATGCTTTGTTATGCAAATCGATCAGTGAAGAGATTGTTCTCGCCAAGCGCAGTTAAGAGATCTATAGTCTCCAGATGTTGACTGCCACTCCAGGATTGATTGATGTTGTGAAGAGAACCCGTCCCGATACTGGGATAGTTTACATTGCGACCGGCGTAATCAACCCATTCAGAACTGTTTACTTGGTCAAAGACTTTGCAAACTATCAAACTGGCGCTGGTCTGTTTCATCTATTCAAGTGTTGCCGCGATCTAGTTTAACTTGTGTTTCATTATTTACACGGTAAAACGCTTTGATGTTGGTAAACGTATGAAACGAATTCAGTAAATTTTTTTACAATGTATTTACTTCACCGATGTGCGCATGCTGAGTTATTGGGTAAATTTGAACTCCTATTTTACGACAATGTCTCTTTGTATATAAATGCCTCTTTTTTGAGAAATATACCGGGTGTCTTATAAAGTCCTCTCCTCCCCCTATTACTTTCTTATGAGTAGAGATGGAATAATTCACTTTAGGGAATGTGTATATAACCAACTGAGAAGATTTTCGACACAAGAAAATTTTGTACACCATCCGTACCAAAATAGGGTATTTTGGGGGTAAGTCAAAATGTTTGAATAGGGATTCCTAGCAAGTGGACACCTCTTTTTTTAAGTATTAAAAAAAGAAGAAAAATGGCCCAAACTAGAGGTCTCTAATGTTATTCTATTAAATTACTCTATCACAGTTACGGTGTTAAAATGGTCTGAATGTGTCTCATATACTAACTGGTAAACAATAAGAGATAATATGGCAAAATCAGATATGTGGATTTCCAGGACTTTCTAATGGACTTAGATCAGACAAAAAAAACCTAATAAATGCTATATTAATCGTGGTTGTTTGATGATTACTAATTCTTGTAATGCCTTATTCTATGATTATGTGTGATAATTTCTGAAAATAACTAGTGAGTGAATGTTTTATCTGCCTAACAATAACTTTAAATGTACGCAATTTAAACTGTGGAGGTTTTATACAAAATTCAAACTTTAACTAGCCACCAAAAATTACAAAAAGTTTCTTACATTGAAAATTTCCTTAGTTGGTCATTTAAACATCCCCAAAGTAAATTACTCCATCTCTATTCATAAGAAAGTTAATAAGGGGGTGGGACTTTTAAGACAACCGGTACATCAGGGGGCTCAAGCCCCTCCTCCGAATTGTCAAAAGACAAACATTAAAATTGCATTCAGTACCTATTTTGTTTTAAGCTAGTACACATTTATGAGATCTTAAAGCTCAACAATTTTCCACGAGAAAATATCTGAGCCATTTTTTCTGGGAGGGTAATTTATATCTTCTAAACCACACACTGTGTCTGCCTCTCAGAAAATAATTTTAGCACTACCTATGGTTAAAGGTTTGGTATTTTCCGATTTCATAAAATTCCTTTATTATTATGTCTAGTTTTCCATAATTTGGCTACCTTTCTTCCAGATAAATCTACAACCAACTGTAGACAGAGACACTGATGCCCAAGCTTGAACAGTTTTGTTATGTTGAGACTATGCCTCAGACAGTCCAAGGCTTTCGTGAAGTTAAGCCTAATGCCAGTTGCAAGCTTTCCTTCTTCCAATTGATCATTTTTGAATTCAATAACTTTCAATATAATTTAAACTATGGGGTCTTATACAAATGTATAGCTTTAATTGCCCACACAAAGTTTGATAGAACAAGATTTAGAGGTCATATAAACATCCCCCAAAGTGAATCACCCCATCTCTATTCATAAGGAAGTTATTACGGAGGAGGGGTGGTTTGGGGGGGTGGGACTTTTATGATACCCGGCATAAGATATTAATCATTACCAACCCCAATGTATTAGGACATTGAGTTAATTTGCTAGTAAGTTACCGGAGAATATTTTGAAAAAAATACATTTCCCCTATAAAGTATACTGTTTTATATAGAAGTTAACAATATATATTTTAAACATTCATGGTTGGATTAAAAACATTTCTCCATTAGCATAGAAGTAAACTATGATAACTCAAATTACCTAGGAGGGTTCACATATGGCTGGTTTACACCTTTCAGGTGAACACACACTAGGAATCTGAGAAAAGTTGCATCAATGTTAAACTCACCAAGATTAGGTCAAATTAAGTGCCCCTGAAGGAAGCTGTGTTGTACTATGTTTCCTGCACTGTAAAAAGGGCGATCAGGGTCTTCCTCTACTTCAAACACTTCCTCCAGTATTTTTCTTTTGACTAGTTTTTAAACTCCTCTTCAGGATTTCCAAGATTCTTTCTGGACCCAGGCCTAGGCGCCATTGTTTAAGTCAAACAGTAAAAGTACAAACAGCAGCTTAGATTCCAAAGTTTATTTTTAATAAGATAACAAGAACTGTTTAGGAATGGAAGGACTCATTAGAGTTTGAGTCTTTCCATTCCTATACTTCACAAATTGGTTTAGTAGCCTTCATGACTATGTAAGAAAGAACATAGATTCTTAAGGGTGCTTATTATTGTTAGCAGACTTTTAGATGTTAAACGTGTTCGAACGCTAGATTGATAAAAAATGTTTTTGATTTTTTAAGATCTTAAAGATAGATAGTTATTTAAGCCAAATTATAATTTTGCCGGGAAAATTAATATATATTCTAAAAAAATAAATGTTTGAGTAACTATCACCAATACAAAATATAAAATTCATAAATTGTACACATTTTCCAATAACAGCTACATTAATTTATCGTGAAGGGATGGCACGAAAACCATCCTTTTTCTCTTATTCTTATTTAGGAGTATTCCGGTGATCGCTTGATCGCCCAAGATGTTTCACGAGAAGAAATCCAGGCTGAGTGGGAAAAAGTGGGCAATATATCAGATAGTATCTCAAACACACGGTCTCGTAAAGCCAACCCATTTCCGACTCAGCGATAATGCTGTTTCGCGATATATCTGTTTACGCGTCTTTCTTCCGCAGGAAATCGAACTATTTGGATCGATGACTTGATGTGTGATCAGAAAAGTGTGGGTTCATAATATATGAAAGTACGTTTTTTATATTAATGGGCATTTTTTCCAAAAAAGCTCTTTAGTAAGCTTATATTGCGATCATTCACAATATTGAAATTTTCAAAAAATAAGGCTGTAAGTATTCCGAAGTTCAAAACATAACCAAATTCATGGGATTCTATAAATATTCAGCCAGTGGCTTACCTAGGACTTTATTGGGGGGGGGGGGGGTTGATTATATCTGAGGGTACAAAAACTCTGGGGTATGGAATAAATCTTAATTTAAGTAACTTAGTTAGGTCTAATTCAAAGTAAAACATTTAACTGGTGCATTTTGAATAAGTTAGATTACTGTTATATGCACATTTAAAAAAAATGGGTTTTTTTGTTGTATTTTTGTGTGTAGTAATTTTATCACCCTTCCCCCACATGTTACGGCATACTGCTTTGTAAACCATAGAATTCTGCCCTACATTTTTATTTTAACATTTACTAGGGTTGACAACTGTTTCTTTTCTTTTTTATGAGGATATTTCCACGCCAATCGAAATTTAAAATTGAGCACACTAAGCCTTTTTTTTACGGAGAAAAGGTCCAAATATATTTACAAATATTTATTGACCTCCCGGGGAATCGAACCCGTGACCTCTCGGTTGGAGGAGCCGCAACCTTACCACTTGCTCTACGGCGAAGGTCAGTTGTTCCGGAGATTAAGGGTTGCTCTAATGACAATAATTTACTTACACCAGACTGCATTCTGAAAAGTCTGCATATTACAGTTTTTGTACAGTAGGTGAACTTCGTGTGGGGTAGTGTTTATTTTTAATGGAAATTCGAGTCCCATGTTTTCCAAAACCTTGATTTCCCGATTCTCTAGAATTTTCACATTATATTAATTTACTGTGTTACTTGATCTGACAAACATATTGGCATAACAAGGCTGTGCATGATTCTTAAAACAAATATTATTAAAATAAAGAAGAATTTAAAAGGTTGAAAATAGTTAATTATTATGAAATTTTTCATCTAATGTAATTTATAGTAGGCCTAGTTACTATTTTTAACGTAAAACATTTAATTATATTCTCTGTGTTGCAATTATTAATTAATAAGATTTAGAGTTTTTATTTTCATAAGTTAATTTTATAAAACAATATGATTTTATAACGAGTAATCAAACTAAATGATTAATTTAAGATCAGTATTAATATAATCAGTATGTTGATAAGGAAGTGGATGTTATTTATATTTGACATGTGATATGATACTCGCAACTATGCCTCTAACAAATTAATACAGGTTTATTTAAGACTTAAAAAAAAACAATTCTGTTGGAAAAAATAGAATGATAATAACTAAAACAGAAATATACCACAATTAATAATTTTTTGAACGCGTAATAAATCCCAGGCGAATATTCTTGTAATGCATTGAGTTTATGTATTACTTAATATTTATATACATAAATGTTTTAAAATTCTATCAAGGTCACTTACAAAATAAACTGTAAACCATTTTTTTTATTGATAAACGACTTCCATCGATAATGAGTAGTACCGTTTGTTCTTACTCAAAGAAAACCAATAATAATGACATTTAAATAAAATAAATTATTCAATTACCTATTTAAATTATAAAATTATAATTATTTTGTGTCTATAGTACATTATTAAATGAATAAATTATATAACAGATAAAATTATACAGTATAATGAGATAAAATAATAAAACAATCATATATTTTGTAAAACTCGTGAGTTTAATGACATTAAAAGTAATATTTTTTAAAACAGTGGAGGTTAATAATGATGTAGCGCCTGAACAAAGTACATCTGCAAAATAGTTACACTGCTACGTAAGTGTTACGCTTCAAGACATGAGGAAGGCGTTATACTTAATATTCAGTATTTGTTGTTGAAGAAATTCATAATTGGTTTAACGCTAAGCGAAGCCTAATCGCCCGAGGGACAAAAAAATATCATTTTCTGTCTGTCTGTCTGTCCGCATTATATTTCGAGAATGAAATGAAATTTGTAGACTTGAAATGTTGCATGAGGTTATCATATCTGTGTAGGCATAATCGAGTTCGAAAGATGAGGCACGTCACTCTCTGTGGCATTTGGTTGAGAGTTACCCATTAATTTTACATTATTTTGTATAATGGGTAAATCATACTATAATCGAAAAACAGTTTGTAAAACAAATGAGTACAACTGTATAGCTTTTAAAAATGTGACATAATAGCACATGCAGTCTAATTATAGTATACTTAATATTTTGCATGCAAAATCAACGAAGCTTGTTACCCAATACGTAATGGACAGACTACACCTTTAATTGCAATAAAGGTCAAATATTGAGAACCAGCCAATATTATATACGTAAAATAATGAGATGGGTAACAGAGGAGGGAATGGTCAGAAGCTTAGATAGAAGGTTTACAAACTAGTTCTTATCCATCTTAACAGAACTGGACTCGTAAAAGTAGTATATAATAATCATCCTGGAGAGAACTGGACCCTTAAAGTAAGAATTATATTGATACTTATAGAACTGCCCACGTAAAGTAAGTATAATATTCATGCTTACATAACTAGACACGTAAAGAAAGTATTATATTCGTCCTGACAGAACTGGGACACGTAAAGTAAGTATAAAACTTGTCTTGAGAGAACTGAAACACGTTAAAGTCAGTATAATATTCATGCTTACATAACTAGACACGTAAAGAAAGTATTATATTCGTCCTGACAGAACTGGACACGTAAAGTCAGTATAAAACTTGTCTTGAGAGAACTGAACACGTAAAGTCAGTATAATATTCATGCTTACAATAACTAGACACGTAAAGAAAGTATTATATTCGTCCTGACAGAACTGGACACGTAAAGTAAGTATAAAAACTTGTCTTGAGAGAACTGAAACACGTAAAGTTCAGTATAATATTCATGCTTACATAAACTAGGACCACGTAAAGAAAGTATTATTAATTCGTCCTGACAGAACTGGACACGTAAAGTCAGTATAAAACTTGTCTTGAGAGAACTGAACACGTAAAGTCAGTATAATATTCATGCTTACATAACTAGACACGTAAAGAAAGTATTATATTCGTGCCTGACAGAACTGGACACGTAAAGTCAGTATAATATTCATGCTTACATAACTAGATACGTAAAGTAAGTATTATATTCGTCCTGACCAGAAATCCAAAACGTAAAGTAAATATAATTTTTGTTTCTGGCAGAACTCGATACGTAAAGTAAATATACTTTTCGTCCTGATATAGCTGGACACATTAAGGTGAACATAATATGTTTCCTAATTGAAACTAGACACGTAAAATAAATATAATAATTGTCCTGGCATAAGTGGACACGTTAAAAGTAAGTTATAACATTTATCCTGACGGAACTGGTCACGTAGAGTAAGTATAATATTCGTAGAAATGGACTCGTAAAGTAAAACATAGTTCTTCCTAATATAACTAGAAACGTTAAAAAATACGTATATTAGAGATGTAGCCTCAAAAAGTGTTTGATAAAAAATATATACAATAATAAACCTTTTTAACTCTTTTGATATATTTTTTATTTCGTACGATTTAAATTTCAAATTCTAAGAATTCATTATCAGGTATTTTTGTTCAAAAGTGTTAAAAAGGTTTATTATTGTATATAATACGTATATTAATTGTCCTGACATAAGTGAACACGTACTGACCGAACTGGACACAGTAAGTATAATATTCATCATGCCAGAAATGGAAACGTTAAAGTAAGTATAATATTTCCTCACCAATGACATGTATTGATTGGATATAATATTGATTGGTTCAATACTTCTCTGGTGTTTTACTCATGCCATATATAGTAATAGAGATATGCTTATCGCCGATAATCTTATCTGTAAATCCCCAAGCATCTGAACAAAAACAGTGTGCTCTCCAATAACACGAGTTTTCCACAACGTGCCCGTGCTTGTCATGCGTTGAAACATTGTCAGCTTCATATCTGGTTCATGTCAGATATCTCCGTACTTGGCTATTCAATACATAGAGAGCTTTCCGCCTAGAGTGTCTATGACAGTGTGTCACGTGACTGTATCACGCTTATGGTGACGTCACGGCGTCATCTTGTAGGTATCTAGCAGCTTCTTTTTGTAACTTCTCAACCTACGGCGAATTTGTGGCAGTTGCGTATCCAAACCAAATCACTTTATTCCACATAATACACAATCAGTGTATACAAGAAAATAACAAAAGCTTATTCGTATGGGAAAATTCGCAGCAAGACTATAGATCTGAGTGCTGGGAAGTGTTCTTACTTAAATTAAACATACCAGTACATAAAAGCTATATTAATATATGACAGAATAAAATAACACTTTTTCAAATGTATAACTTTAAATTACTAACAACATTGAAAGAAAAGGATTTACAACTAATACAAACAACTTGTCTGACAAAAAAAGCAGGCCTACGTATGGAAATCAATTTACTACATTTTTAAATTGAAAAGGTTCTAAGTTTTATGCGACAACTAAACTAAAAAACTAATAATCATAAAACTATTCCAATAACAGAGCTTTTGGACTGGTAATTTAGGTGTAAGGTGATAACAACAGCGCCTATGCAGCCCGCAGCCATCCAACACGAAGTAACCATGCAGTCACCTTTCGCTTATATACAATGACGCTGTCAATGAAAAATAAAAAATAAATGAAAAAAATGTCTTTATTGAATAAAAAGAAAAACATATTAAATTGGCGAGGGTTAGGACTATTAAGGATCACTCACTCTCAAGCTCTCTCTATTAAGCTCTCTTAGCTGACACTCTCTGCTTATTTAATTTCATAAATTACATTTCTATAAAGTATTTGAGCCAGATAAAATGAATTACTAATTTCTGAACTATGAAACTGACCTAGGGAATGCAATAAACCGTTATTGTCTTTGACCCTTGCTGCATAACGATGTTGAGTTTCAGTAAAAATTCGGTTCCTTTGTTATTTCTTATAAGTAATAACAATGTTTTAATAAAAAGCTATCTTATTTCCACAGCACAGGAAATTCCACCAAAAAAGTAACAAGCTTTATGTAGGCTATGAGGAGCCAAACCTATCAACTCATATTTTATTGTAAAAGAAGATTGAAACAAAGTTTAAGGTTTATTACAAGGTACGACTACACCACACCACGTGTTGCATAATATGGGGTTTTGAGGTTTGCATGCAAAATGTTATCAAGTCTATAGTATTTAATTAATTAGCCTATTTGTGTTAAAATATCATATGAGTGAATTCATTTTGTTTTTAGTTATTATTATTTACAATAAGCCCAATGTAAAAATGTTCGAACTAGATGTTGCTTAATGAAGCTTCATGCAAAATTTTCAAGCATAGGTTAGTTCGTTATCGATATATCGTGCTTACAGAGAGATATTAAATACAATCTTCCAGCTGTGATAAGCTTCGCTCATTCTCAGAAAATTATACAGTAAAGATATATGACGTCTGTAAAAGTGGATTAAGCCATTGCAAATGTTCAAAATCATGACTGAGAAATATTTTTCTTATATTATATCCTTCCTTAACCTAATAATACAGCATTTTAAGTTTTTACCTTTCCACTAAGTTTTGATGTATAATGTGAACTAACATAGCATATTACATTCCCTAATCTTATTTGTCCAATATTTTCTGAGAAATCCTCAAAAATTGTCTTCCAACTGTAATGAAAATTCCTAAAATTAACGGAATTTAAAAAATTAAACTTAAAATTTGCTAAAAAAAAACACTAAACTCAATGCAGGAGTTCAATTGGACAGTTCTTTTATAAAATTAAGTGAAATTAAGGATGTATATCGTTTAGTCCTACTTTTGACCCTCACTGCTAAAAAATTTCCAGCAAAAACAAAAAGAAAAAAAATACGATTAATTGAGAAAGTACGCTGATAGGTAGTAGCAAAGTAATGGAATACATATAGTAACCAAAGAAATGGAATGTATGTAGTAGGCAGCTAATGTAATTCTGATAACGGCCATATAATGGAATGTGGTCTGATGGTTCTGAGACAAAAGTGAGGGGAGAGGGTTACATTACAAGTTTTCCTACAAACCGCAGAAAGTCACTTTAAACGTTGAAAATCGGAGAAATAAATATCCAACAAAGATTAGTCGTTTAGCTTTCCTGTAATTTCTCAAACTGTGGCAAGAGTTAGGGAAGAGGGGTGGTGGGCCCCGAACTGGTGGTTGAGTATTTTTCATCATTATCCTCTTCCGACTTGTCTTTGTTATCGGTTTTCTATGTTTCCGCCTCATTTCCCAGATAATTTATTTCAGGACTGAAGGTATAGAATGAATTTATAAATACCAGTATTATTTTTTATTGTAGGGTTAGTTCAAAGTCAACAGCAAGATTTCAATGCCAACTTTTGATTAGTTTCTGTGTTGTTAAAATCGATGTACAATTCAGAAATTAAAGAATAATGGTCATAATGCAGAAACTTGAGATTACTCCAGACACCACTGCGACTTTCCTTAACATTAATCATCAAGGAAATTGCAGACAATTATTGGACTCTTTTCAATTTAACGAACATACCACGAAATCGTAAACTTTAGTGGATTTTCAAATCTTTAGTGGATTATCATATAGTGAACCTCAAAATCATATAATGATGTCTGAAATCCCAGCTACCTCAGAACCTAAGTTTTCTCTTGATGGCCATAATGTAATGATTAATTCTAAATGTTCAAGACGGTTCAATGGCGGCGATATCGTATGATATTAAATTCTCGTGTGTTTTAGGCCTATTAAAAGTGTGTTTCATTTATTGATTGATTTATTAATTACAGTTTGCGCTGTGTTTGTAAAATAAAAAATACTATTCTAGGTTGATAATCTTCGTTTAAAAAAAATTTTTTTTAATACCAGAAGATAAGTTTAATAGATTTGGAAACTCTAGTAACATATGTGAACTTTTTTTGACGAAGGTAGCCTAAGTGTTATTTATTTAGAATATACCTGTAAAAAAATAAGAAAAACAATCAACACAGCGTTTATGATATTACAATTTAAATCTTGGTACGCAATTTTGATTTAATGATCATTTGCATTTGAAGGGGTGTGGTAAGTATGTAATTTACTGTATAAGTAATTAATGTAGATTGTAATTAATTTAAATAATTACAGAGTACTGTACATTTATAAAAACTTATAATAAATTTATGTCTTTTGATTACAGTCGTTCTAAAACAGAGTCTAAACAGAGAAACTATAAAAACAATTTATTTAAAATTTACTAAGGTACCTATATTGAGCGGCAGTTATTTGAATAGAATTGATTGTCAAGTAAGCAATACATTGTTACTATTCAATAAAAGGCACTAACTAACGCAATTGTTCAAAGCATTTAGTTCTAATGCTTAGTTTTTCTAATAATGTTAAATATGAAAATGTAGTAAATTTATATAAAAGTATGACAAATATGTCAATAACTAAAGTTTTAATGTGATTGAATTGTGGTACATGCAAAAGTAATTTTAGCATCATCAATAAGTTATGAAAAAATTCAAGCAAACTTGTCAAAAGATTGCAAAATATTAAGAGAGACATCAACAGAAATGTACTGACGACAACGAGTATGTCGTTTGACGAGTTTAATTAATCAATTCGGTTTCTGTACATTGACGAAGTAAAGTTTTGAATGAATGGGATGCATTCGTTTGGTTTCCGGTTATGAGCATTGAAGAGTTCCTGGCATAAAGAATATCACTAGTCTCGTGATGTATTGAGGTCGATACAGGCAGTGATGAATGGTACAGCTGCTCTTCGGTCAGTTGTTGCTGGTTTACTTGTTTGTTGTGTGAATAATGGCACTCATTTGAAGAGTTCCCGATATAGAGGATCAATCGCCGGTCTCGTGATGTATTGAGGTCGATACAGGGTGTTCGATACAGGATAGGTCCTGACTTAGGCGTGCCACAACGCTTTGGTAAGATTTGTTTTAACTTAGTTTTGTAATTATGTATTAGGTTATTTCTTTACCTTAAGAAGAGATCAGATTGCAGATCTCGAAACGTAGTGTTACTGATTTCTTGTTTCACTGAACGATGGAAAATGGCCGGAAACATCCTGTTTCCTTTACTTGTTTATGTTTAGCATTGTTAATATAACGTAATAGAGAGAGGTAAAAAGAGTTCCTTAGTTTTCACAACAAATAGAATATAAAAGAAATTATGATTTAAAATAAAATACAAAATCCGTGCCGTATACAGATAAATAAGACCTCTGATCGTTATTGGTTGGTTGTAAAAAGCAGTGTATAATATTCAATTTAACGTATGATAATTACACATTGTCACACATAAATGGATACTTTGAACAAGTCCTTCCGAAATCAAAAGTTTCATCTAAAGGCAACTTCATATTGTTAATAATTTTCCTCTTTTTACAGTATACTATTTTGTTAACCTCTAGATTTACAATACTTTCTTCATTGATCTTCACATACGAAACTCTGAAAAATTATTTTATTTCCATTTAACTTGTGAAGTCAATCTACTACAAGTACTACTTAAAAAAGAGCATTATCTTCGGAAAATTTTGGGTTAAATTTACCTTTGTGAGTTGAGAGTTGAAATTATGTAAAATATGTTTTTCAAAACTTTGACAGACAACTTAGAGATAAGCTTAGTTTTCACTCAGGCGTGGTTATACTTGGAGTTTATCAAAACTTTGGAATCGGATTTAGGATACCCAACTTCTGTTTTATCATCAAAGTGTAATTCGACCGTACAGCTATTTTAAGTTTTTATTAAAGCATCTTTCTTATTTTCATGTTCTTATATTTAATTCAATTCATTTATTTTTTTAAATTGGTATACATTTTATAAAATACACATAATTGTACATAATGTATATATATATATATATATATATATATATATATAAAAATTTACAGAAGTTAGAAATTATAAACTTAATTTACAACTAAGGGACTAATAATAAATTGTTTCACTTACAGACTAAAAGCTACAGGAGTTAAGATTGATATTCCTTAGCCTCAGGTACAAAGAAATTTCACCAATGCTATATATTTAATTTCTCAATAAATATTTTCAGAGCACCTTTCAAATTTTCTTTTTTGCTTTCTTATAATTCAGATGCAAGTTTGTTGAAGTAAAGGGTTCCGACACGAGATACTTCCCTCTGAGAGTGCAAGACGGATTGCTGGAGTGCGAAGGTTACCACCATGTCTGGTGGGGAATCTGTGATGATCTACAACAGTATGAAGATCCTGAGTTTATTCAGTTCAAAAACAATTTTTCTACATATTTAAATAGAAGTAAAGGTAAAAATTCCGAAAGACTCCTTTGGAAGAACTTTAATGCGATTAACCATTAAGTATACGAATTAAACTTTTTGTTTCAAGTAAGACTGGATTCAAAGGAGTGATCCTTCCCGTACTTCAATTCCGTAAGACATAACGAAGGAAAATTAACCATGATAAATCATTAGTAATACATCCAACCGTAAAAGAAGATAACATTAGTTTAGGATAGGTTCCTGACTTAGGCGTGCCACAACGCTTTGGTAAGATTTGTTTTAACCTAGTTTGTAATTATGTATTAGGTCAGTTCTTTACCTTAAGAAGAGATCAGATTGCAGATCTCGAAACGAAGTGTTTACTGATTTCTTGTTTCACTGAACGATGGCAAATGTCCCGGGAAAATCCTGTTTCCTTCACAATCCTTCCATCGTCAAAAATAACCTTCAAACAAAGAATAAACAAGTATCTATATATAATTTGACTTAAATAAATAAAATAGATGTACGCTTTGGTAAATATGTGAATTAAAATTAATCATGCAAATAAGCTCATTAACCTTAAAAGAAATAAGTATGCTATATTTTACCATCTATAGTCATCAAGCATTTTGTAACTTTTGAACTGCTACTCTACTAAATACTGAACATACTCTTTCAAAGAAATGGAACGAAGTAACGCACTCCACATATTGGACATAAAATAGAAATGAACAATCTGGACGAGTTTGATAGATTCCCAGAATATGAATCAAACAGAGCTTTCAACGTCACCGATTGGCGGCTTTGTTTAATTGTGGATCTGTAATTATACTCGTATTTCACACTTCTAGTTAGTTATTTTTAAACGTCACTTTTTAAATAGTGATTCAAATCTATATAGTTGGAAAGGATTTAAACAATAACAAACAATAGTAGTTGTTTGGTTTTATATAAAGGAAACTTTTAGAAGAGCTTTGTCCAAAACTAATAATTTCGAAATACTATAGTTTTATTACTCCTAATTATTACTGTAGAGCAACATGATTGTTAATGTAACACAAAGAGATAATGAATGGCAATCCAAAATGTTGATCTCTGTAAACGAGTTGTGTTAGTGAAAATTATAAACAAACATGTAAATTTAAATGATTTGAAATCCTAGGTTATGTAAACATTATATAAGATAAATGACATGACTATACACAGTTATATAATAACACTATTATACTAAGTTACTAGTTAATACTTAGACGTTTACTAATCATCATTATTTGTTCCGAATGTGTATAACTTATAATTGAATAAAATAATAAACACAAGAAACAAATAGGCCTACAGAGAAACTCCTACTTGTGATTCAATTCTGTAACTTTCTTCAGCTGTTTGCTGTGGGAAATAAAAATGTAATTCTTAAGCAACTGTGATATAATGTGGAAAGTTTACCAAAATAACAATACTCAAAACCATTTTAATAACTTTATATGTTTTAAACTCATTTAGATAAATATACAGAAACACTGTAAAGTCTAGTAGTATTTTTTGTACTCGTAAACGAAAAAACATAAAACCTTGTACAGCGACATAGGAAATAAAATTGAACTTTTTATACAATCAGAAGTTCTTCACCCCCTTCAAGGTGACCGTAAATTGTTGGTGGCAAATCTTAAATATAAGCTTAGGTAGATGTGCATACCATTTTTAAACGTCTTAATTATTAGAACATCATGCCGCAAACTAGACCTCACAGGTTCATCCTAAACAAAATGGCGGCACTCGAAATTTTTTACTACTGATCTTATGTGCAAGTTAAAGAATGGCTTAATTTTATTGTAACCTTACCAGATGAAGCTACAAAACTTTAAAATGTATTCAGTGTTCCGCTACTCTTCTATGGGGACGGTCTACGAGGAGTCATTAGATAATTTTGAAAGTAAGCATAAGTTAATACACACATCATTTTAAAAGAGCTAGCCAAGTAAAGAAGTGTGCTGGAAAACTGAACTTCAAAAGCTTTATCCATTACAAAATGGTGGCGTTTCAAATATTTTAAAAGTAAAACCATGAATTCAGCAGGAAATTCAGGGAGTTGCTTTAATTAGTTTAATTTTACAATATGCGTGGTTAGTAACAATATCAACACAAAATCACCTATATAGGAAGTGTTCAAACTGTTTTACCTCGGACTTCCTGAATTTTCTACTGAATTTACAGTTTACTTTTAAAATCTTTGAACAGCAAAAGACTTTGATCTAACACAGACCAAATCAAATATCAAATACTTTGATATCGTCAACATCACGAGGTTGATGTAAGATTAATGTAATTCATATATGTTTAAAAAGTAAAGGGCCTAAATTCAAGCCCTGTGGGATACCAGAAAGCACAGAAAAAAGAAACGAAACTGCACCATCACTCTTGACTATGAGCTACCTGTCAGATAAATACATTGTAATAGACCATCACACCCACCATATCCCCACCAGTTTACAAATTTAAAACTATAGTTGACTTTGTCTAAGTTCTTTGTCCAAAACGTATGAGTCCATCTAATAATCTTTAGCATATGCACTCATGGCAAACACTTGAAAGGCAAGGAAATTTGTAGTTGTACATCGGCCTTGAAAACATTTCATGCTGCTCATCTATAATATACTTTTTGAGGTAAAAACTAAGTGAATATAGGACTAACCTTTGAATTACTTTAACCAATATGGACTAAATAATTATTAGTCTATAATTCTTCATATTGCTTAAATCCCCAAACTAACAAATTGGCACCACAAAGGTTTAATTGAAAGATTAAGGATTAATGGCAAGACTCCTCCGAGATCACATCATATGACATAAGAAAACAACACAGGCAAGCGAGGTGCAATCACAAGGGCACAGTGCTTAAGTAATATGAGTGGGATATTATCAGGACCAACACCTTTTATTTGGGTCAAGAGTCCGAAGTTTCTTTTGGATGTCCATCTTCTGTCAGTACACTACACAATCTGATATATAGTGTTACATTTGCTTTCATTTCCAGCCAAATTTAAAAGAAGGTATTTGATGTTTATAGAAGCTAAATAAAAAAATAAAAGTTCCCGTTAGCTTCTGGACTGTATCTCTTGATTTTTGAATTTTATGCACACCATGTAATTAAAAAATATATGTTAAAGATGAAATAAATTGACTTTCTTTAACAATTAATCTAATTATTTTAATTAATAGTCCCAAAAGTTATTTGTACGAGAGATGAATTTAGAAATGCATCTTTGTTCTTTATTTTTTAAACAATGGCTTACGCGTTGGGAAAGGCGTGAACGAGTGCCTGGGTTGTAGGAAACAAGTACTAAATTACTCGCAACTGATTCTCTTTCTTTCATGGACAATAAACAATTATGCGGCAAATACTCCACTATGCTTGCGGATGAAGGCTAATGCAAACAAAACATTCTCTGAAAAGCTGCTTCCTGTAAGCTTCAATATCAGCCTGCCCGAAACTCGCGCACGGCTTTTGTTCACACTTAAAGTTAACGTTTTGTGTGCTCGCCTTAGCTGAAAGGAAAATAGCTCTGCATAACGCAAATCCTCTCTGTGAAGGCTCAATTTATGTTTTAGCATGGAGACTTTACAAAATAGAAGTCTAATGAGGCATAACACCAGTGAAATGTGGAACAAACTTTCAATTCGTATTTTAATAGTCTAACGAATATTCAATTCTAAATCAATCTTTAAAATCTTAGCACACATTGTAATACCGGAACACTAAATACCCAATAAAATTATGATACTTAGCTTTTAACATTATATCAATTTATTCTATATTCACAGATGAAGTAGTATTCTATATTATCTACCAATCAACAGTGAAGTGGAATAAATGAAGCAATATCTGTTGGAACAAATCCTAGTACAAAGTAAATGATTAAGCATATGAGATAAACTTGTTATAGGATTTATTCCAAACAATATTAATTATTATTGAGTGTATAGTATCTTGCATTCAAACGGTAAGTCTGTCACATATTAATATGAGGTTTTACCCACTATTAAATTTAAACACTAATTAGAGTTTTTTGTATTAGAAACGTAGTCAAACTAGTTCTTAATTCTTTAAATTTATCCCTATTTTGAAGTA
>NW_025780903.1:0-68135 GCF_021130785.1 Homalodisca vitripennis | reverse complement strand
ATGGTAACCATGATAGAAACAGGAAAATAGCAGAATAAAAAAAAAACTTTTATAAACTGAGTACACTCATAAGAGATTTTAAAGTGTGGCATATTTACAAATATTACTCTAACTATCTAAACACACACAACATCATGTTATATGGTGAATTTGTATATGAAGTTCTGTTATTTAATCACTGATATGAAATGTAATTTGATAAACTAAAATTTTTTATGACGTATCATATTTCGAAAAAATGTGAATGTATCATGTGACAAGATATCTAGAGAAACATATACATATGTAGACTTAACAGTTTGCATGAAACTATGTACCTACATAGAAAGCAATAAATTGTATGATGATGCATGTTCAACCATGGAATGTGGCTGAGCGTTGTTGAAATCTCTCATTCAGTAGGCTTACTCAGCTGCCCTTTATTTGCCGGGGGTGTCAATAACGAAATGACCTGTAGACTTGAAATATTGCATTGAATCTCAGCGCTGTCCTTTTTGCATACGTGCTGTGCCGTGGACTCCCGCCTTGTTTTATAAGTAATAAAAATAGCACAAGCGTCCAAGATATTAATATATTAATATGTAGTGATTTTAAAAATTACTTAGAACTTAAAAAGGATTGAGGGTATTCCAGGGAAAACTTAGTAAATACTATTCGTCATTTACTATATGTATGGCAATAAAATATTAAATTTCTAGCGATTATGGTTGACATAGCTGTTATAATTCCCCTTCTATAAACACAATAATTTGTTCAGTCGAGTACAAATTATTTAATGTGTAACGAATTATTACTGTACTTAATGAAATCACAACAGGCGGCAATGTAAACTGTTACTGGCTTTGTACACAATTTAGTTTACAGTATTTAAAATACGTTTTCTATAAATACTGATACCTATAAATTTTACAATGCGGACATGGATACATAAAAACTTCATTTTATTGATAAAACTATAATGACATAATCGATGAAAACACATTCTAGCCATGAATAGAAACACGATTTCCCGGATAAGGTTATTATTTTGGCTGGTCAAAGGGGAGAGGGGAGTTTCTCCCTTTTCAACCTTTTTGCGATTGGACATCCGTATAATTCAGCACTAAATCTGAGCTTCAGACCCCTCCCAGATTTGTGATCACAATGGCGTTTTCCGATTATAGTGTTAATTCTGTTAGTACTAAAACGAACATTTTAAGGACATACATTGTTGGTGCTTTCTGGTTACATAAATCGTTCGACTGAGTGTTGTATATTTGGAGAATCATTTCCTGCTATTTATCTTATTTCCTTGCTAGCATATATGTATGAAAAATATTAAAATATAAAGCATTAGTAACCAAATTCATTTAAGAAGTGTGAAAAATTTAAAACGTATAGTGGAATATTCCTCTAAGGTAACATTAAACATTATTTGGTTATAAAAAAGTTGTTGTAGAATTTTAAAATAATACAATAAACGTTTTGGGGAATGGAAAGTATATTTTCAGGTGGTAAGTATTGAAATAAAATGTTAATGTGCAGAAAGTAAACTAATTTGCACATGATGATCAACCCACCAAATGCAATGTAGGCTAAACAATATACATTTTACGTAAAACATGTCTAAGTCTCTTTTTCGAAAAGCTATAACGAAAAATCGTGAAAATATAACAAGCAGACAAAAACAACATCAACGAAAAATTGATTCGATTTACTGGGTTTAGGTATATTTAGGATTTTTGTATAAATGTGATATTAACTTTGATTTCTGAGTGTAATCAATTGATAGGATAATTTTACATTTGGTAAACTTTAAAATATACCTAAGTATCTGATACCAGAAGGAAAGGATGGATTCCAATCCAAAGGGTCGTGTTTTATAGCATTGCAAGATTTAACGATGTTCTCAATACTCTTGTCCTTTTATAACAAAGGATCATCCATTCTCGATAGTTGTTAAGATTTTTCCTTCCTTATCATATATTTCAGTTATTTGATTTAACTATGTGTATTCATCTAGTGTATCATATATTGATTTTTAATGTATAAAATCGGTTTTGCTTTTACATACGATATTTTAGTAATTGATTTAAAATTCCAGAAAGATATTACAAAATTGTTTCTTAATTTAATTTAACCGGTTGTAAGTTTGGTATAAGGTTTTTTGAACTTTCGGTTTTAGCTATGTAATCAAGTAAACCTCCACTGACAAAGTTCCTACTTTGTAGGTAGATTGTCATATCCATATAATAATTCGAAGCCTACATGGGATAAAATCTTTAATTATACACAAGATGCATTTATTAAAGTATAGGACTAACAATTTGATTATATTTTATTAAATTAAAGTTTGAAAAACGATTAAAAAGAATAAAATTTACTGTATCCCTTTCAACTTACTATAAAATTATAAAAATGTTTTTGAAAGTCAATATAAAATATAATAATGGTATACTGTATATAAATATGAAATCTGTTTATTTAAATAGTAAGCTAGTATTACGTAACAATGTTGACCCTAACACTAGAAAACTTGCTTTTGATACGGCTAATGAACTTGTTTAGGTAATATCCGCCCCACTTGTGATCTACGTACCAGCTTTAGCTTTCAACCAAGGTAAAATGTTCTATCTTATTATATACATAAATTGTTTTTCTGAATAAAATACTTTTTAAAACAAGTAATTGGAAGTACTTTTGTTCACAGTGACGGGCTTGGACGTGCATATAGTTTACGCCTATAGTGATGTTGATATGTATATTCTACACGTCAATTGTAAGTATCTCCTGATTTGACTTTTTTTATAATGTACCGCAAATTTATGAAAAATGAGGCGTTTGTCAGAGAGATACATACCATTCTCTATCTTCCTTTTGAGTATTCAGATTTTTATTTTTAAATATTATACTTTGTGATTATTCAAACAGATATGAATGCGTTTTAGAAACTACATAACGTATAAAATGTTGTCAATTGTTTTATTTCGACAGGTTCATAACAGTATATTGATTTGTAGTTGATTTCTATGTAATATGAATTTTATACATGAAGAAGAATGTATATTGTAATCCTCGAAACAAAACAAAGTGTTTTGTTTATGAAATGTATAACCATGACAAATAATATCCTGTTATCCTTCAAAAATCGATCAGGTATAATTTTAAAGGTTTAATTTCATGTTTGTTACGCATTTGTGTTAGTATTTTATAAAATGTACTGTTATATTTTTAGATTTCATCTTGGTGTGTTATCAAAATTGCTTTACAATTTTAGATCATTCTATCACGTAAGTATCTCCATGTCAATCTTGTTATATAATGAAATGTGTTGTGATTTTTCAAAATACAACGGAATTATTTTGTTACTACATTTTCATAGGTGTGCATTTATATTTAAAATTTCCCATCTATTTCAGTCAGAAGAAGGGTAAATTTTACATTAGGCTGTTATCTTATAATGTCAAACTGAAGGTGTACTATTAGTTTTGATATTTAATTAACACAAGACTGTTTGTTGATTAACCATATTTTAAGCAAGTTAAATCTGGGCCTTACTTTACTTGAACCATCCATCTCCTGCTTCTTAGCTGTAGAATAATTCTTCATTGTATTGTTTGAAAACCAGAAAATATATTATGCAAATTTCACGTAAAGACGTTCCATTATAGGGAGTAATAAGAGAGCTGTGAAAGTTTTAAAACTTTGACTAAAAACGGGTTTTGAGCGCAGTGAGTAAACGACGCAACCGATAATTAATTTAACCAGATTGATTTGTTAATGTCGTAATTACACACAACTTTTTCAATGTAATATTTGCTGTATCTCTTATAGTTTCCAAAATACCTTCAATATGCAAGCAATTTTGAACATTACATATTCACCAGGTGTCACATACCAGTGTTAGTGTGTGAGACACATGCAGTCCAGTTACTGTATCTCCTGGTAGCCAATAAGTGATAACATGGCAAAATTAGCCATTGGTACGCCCAGGACTTCCTACTGACCTTCGGCCAGACGAAACAAAACCTAATAAATACTGTGTTATTCATGGTTGTTGTAGTTTGTTGATTCTTGTAATGAATTGGTTTATGATTTGGTGTCATAGGTTCACAAAATAACTAGTGAGTACATGTTTAATCTGATTTACAATAACTTTAAATCAAATTTAAATTGTGAGGGTTTTATAAAACAAATCAAACTTTTACTGCTCACACAAATTGGATAGAGTAACATTAGATACCTCTAATTAGTGATATTATTACCTTTCTGGCTTTACCATTTTACCTTTAAAATAAAATTTAACTTGCTAGGGGTTCCTGTTTAAACATTTTAACTTTTCTCTTAAATACCCCATTTAGAAGGGGAGGTGAAATATTCATCATACAACTCCTCAGTTGGTCATATAATCATCCCCCAAAATAAATTACTCTCTCTCTCTCTCTCTCTCTCTCTCTCTCTCTCTATTATATATATATATATATATATATATATATATATATATATATATATATAAATGAGAAAGTTAATAGAAGGGGGGTGGGAATTTAAAGACAAACGGGGTATATATATATATATATATATATATATATATATATATATATATGTATACATTATGGATTATGATTTACATATTAGATTATATATGTTATAATCGAAGAAAATCCAAAAAAATCTCGCGGAATCTCCGTCTTGAGGGCGATACCAATAAGCAGAATTCTTTAAATATACATAAAACAATAATACCGGTATCTTTACTCTAATTTTTGTGTTTGAGAGTTCTTTATAACAGCTAATAATATTTTAAACATGTGATTTTATTGTTGTTACTTTAAATTACGCATTTACGTTGTTTTTCTTATTAATTAAATTTTTTTCGATACACCATATGATTAATTAAAAAATAATATATATTGCTTTCTCATATTGTAGTTGAGTTGTGTATTTTAGATCCTAACACTGTAGGATTTCTACAATTTCTCTCCCTGTTTCTCACATTAGGGTGGCCTTAAAGCTGTAGTATGGACAGATGCAATACAAGGAGTCTTCACACTGGGCTCCAATTTCTTCGTTGTCGGCCTCGGCTTTATGTATGTTGGCGGTCTAATGCAGGTTCTACGCACAAATGAAGAAGGTGGTCGACTCGAGCTCTTCAAGTGAGTACAGAACACAAAATGCTCATATTGTAGAAAAATAATATTAAACATCTTTTTTGGTGTATGAATTGCACGAAGACCTTGTTTATAAAAAAATTTAGTATTCAAAATTTTTTAAATAAAGTGTCTAGGTTTGAAAAAAATATTATACTTAATTTAATATTATAAGACTACGATACTTTTTACGAGTTATAATGACACTGAAGGTCATTAAATTAATTAGAAATACATATTTTTAAGCAGTGTATAAGGAACACTACTATATGGAACTGTAAATGTGTTATGTATAAATGATTTTGTTTAATAGTAGTATTATATAATTAGAACGAAATACAACTGCAGAAAAACACAGGTCAACACGTGAAAAATAGCATTAATTTTAAATATTCACCACACAAGTAAATATTTTCAGGTTATTTGGAACATTACGTATGCCTTCGTTAAACCTTTTATCTGTAAGCCACAGTAACTAACGTAGAATTCAAGGTTTCCAGCTGATAGTAATAATATGTTTCTCAGTAAATAATAAAAAAATTAAAGATTTGATTCGATCAGCCTTTTGCGGTCTTATTCCAACCTCAAAACTATTTTATACGGTACAAGTATTGGATCAAATTTACACTTACAATCTAACAAAACAGGCTAATACCAGCTATAAAATACTATTATACTATACTATTACTATAATAGTAATTATTATGTCTGCAAGATAGGCTGTGTAATAATAAATACACACATCTGTTGCAGAACAGATGCATTGTAAAAAGTCATAAGTAAAACACCTATTTTATTATTTGATATTATTACTATAAAGGTTACTGCTATTAACTGTTGGTAAGAAACACAAACATTAAACAGCCACATGCAACAGGCTGTAAGTTTAATGCAAAATACTTCCCAATATGAAATACAAGCCTACTAAACAGGATTTTTCTAGTTCTACTACTGATTTGATAGATTAGTGCTTCCCAACCTTATAGGGGAGCTCCTCCAACACAAGATCTTTACTATACGTTGTAGATTCGTTTTTATAAACATTAATAGATCATTCCCTAAGGCAAGATGTTTCTTTAGAACTCAAATTGTGTACCCCGCTTTCCTGTTAACAACTTTAGATTTTGAACAACCATGCATAGGTTTTTCTGAATATTTACATTGCCATCCTCTAACTTTTGTAACTTTTTTTCCCTTTTTTTGGGATCACTTCTGGCTGGTCAATATACCTACCAGTTGAACCCACCACTGGGCACAGCAAAAACCGATGTGCCACTTCAATCTGGGCAACCTTATGGATGTCCAGTAGCGGCACATCACTAACCGCAAATGTTGAGATTCTGGGGTTCATGGGCAATTCGATAGGTCTAGTCTACTGTGGAGGATGGCTGTTGGAGTTGGTGGGGTTTGTTTCCTTTACCTCAGAGGCTCTTTTTAACCTCAACAAGGGTGTGCCACCCCCTGCCTACTTTGACTGGAGAGGCTGGTTCACAGCTGGCCTCCCTTCTTCCGGGATGACTTTGAGATGTAGTGCCCTAATTCTTCCTCATGGATCTTGATAGGAGGCGGCCCCTACTCCCTAACCTTACCCATCCTGAATATCCTATCACTCCGGAAGCAGCGCAAAGGTCCTTACAGGACTAAGTGCAATTTATAAGCTTCTTGTCCTAAGAGAACAAAAAAAAGAAATAAATAAGAAAAAAAACTTTTTTCCCCCTTATTTCTTATAAGTGCAGTTCAATCAGTCAATGATATTTGGTTATTATATACAGATCATTCCTATTTTATATCAGTAACTTTTATATTAAATATCAAACTAACTGAATATCCAATTAACGATGAGTGTTCATATTGAAATATAGCAATACTCAGTAGACGAAAGTTTTCTCATATGCAGTTTAAACCGCTACTCTTAGACGATAGCATGGTTTTTACTGTTCCTTGCTATAAAGCTTTGACCGTCACTCTATAAACGTTGCAGTTCAGTGAACTGAAAGGTCTGACAGTGAGGTGACCGCATTTATCTACTCCGCAAAGTTTCCCTTTTTAATATTATACAAGATGTTCAAAATTTACATACTTTAAAACTCTCATAATTTCGCTCGTTAAAATAAACAATATTGAATATCCAAGAATGATTAATACTGTAATGCATATTACATCTAACTTTATCTAACTATTATCTAACTGTATGTCTGTATTACTAAATGCCTTAAAATAATTTGGCGATATTGCTGGTGAGAATATTACAGTTTTATTTTGTACAACCGTCTACCATGAAAATGTGGGATAAATAACCATTAATAGTTTAATATTTAAACAAAAAGTTTAATAAATAAATTATTTGCATTCTTGGCTGCACGAAAATAACGAAATTTATTTTCTAAATACAGTATTAATTTAGCCCGTTTAATGTCGTAGGTTGTTAAAGAATGTTTTTACTTTCTTTGTCATCTCCATATTGTCCATATTCGCTCCATTCCGTATTGTAAATATTAGTGTAATACTTATCAGAGGTTTATTTTCTTTCTATATTTTTCTTTCTTTCTTTTCTGAATTATATGAAGATGTGTATTATTATGGAATTGTGTGCAATGCTGCTTAATTACGTATTATGCATTTGTTTTAATTAAGTAACAAGAGATGTTGCGGAGCTTATTATGTTATCTTTACTTTGATCTAATGCGGATATTCTTTTAAATTAGTATTACAAAGAAATACTGAACTCATTTTGACAACTGGACAGTAGTATTGGCTAAGTGCAGCTGTAAAAGTGTTGGACAGTGGTGGAAATAAATCATATGTTGTTTATCAATAATAACAAACAGTAATATAAATATAGCCTTAATACAAAAGTTTGAATATTACATAATAATTAGGAGCTAATTAACTTTACGCGCTTAATCAAAATCAAAAAAGCTTAAAATTGTGAGTTATATACAAAACTAATAAGTATGAAGACTGGTTTAATTTATACATTATGGGTTGACCGTTAGAGAAGCCTATAGCATCAGCAAAAAGGAATTTTGGCCGCGGCACATGTACTTTCACATTCGTGTACACACACACACACACACACACACACACACACACACACACACACACACACACACACACACACACACACACACACACACACACACACAGTATATATATATATATATATATATTTTATACATATACAAATCTGTATAAGTATACAATTGCAGTCACTTTCAAACCAAATACTTTTGTCCTCTAAACATATAGTCTAGTATTTACATAGTTTAAATGTATTGTAATTTCTGTAATATTTATTTACAATTTATCAACGGTTTAAAACTTTACTTGGGGTTTTAATCATTAATTAGGCTGGTATGGGACCTTCTGGAAAAATGCAACCCGGTTCAAACTATAAGGGGCTAAATTTTATCGTCTAAATAAATATAAAACATAAAATGCGTTTTGAAATATATATTTGAGCATAATAAAAGGCGAAACGGAAATCTTTGTTTGGGTTATGTAGGAAAAGTTGAAAAAAAACCTAAAATCATGCCTTTTTTCATGTAAGAATCGAGAAGGTTACAGATATATTACTGAAAGGATATGTTATGCTCTCAAAACACGTGTTTTATTAAATATAAATTAAAACAAAAACTTCGATTTTACGTCATAATTTTATTTTGAACTCACACACCAAAAAATAAAACTTGCAAGCCTACATCTCTGTTCTCGTTTTCATTAAAATGAAATGCTTCTTTTTCCACAGTATGAATCCCAGTCCATTTGAAAGGAATACATTTTGGTCAGTATCAATCGGATCTCTATTCTACTGGATTTCTCAACACGCAGTACATCCTGGAGCGATGCAAAGGTTCATTGCAGTGTCTTCACTACAGAAAGCTAAGGGGTAAGGCTCGTATACGTTATTTACCCTTGATTTAGCTGTTGCTGCGTTTAAAAACGGGGTATTTATCATTTTTATAACGCAGGACACAAACAATATTTATGGGTTTCCGTTATAATTAGTAATATACTCATGTTCCAGAGTTATGCTTTGGAGTTTCGTCGGCTTTGTCGTCATCAAAGTCGTTATCATACTGGAGGGACTGCTGCTGTATGCCACTTTCCATGATTGTGATCCATTGGCAACTAAGGTAATAATATTGTTCATAGCCAATAATGCTAAACAAATGTTATATTACTTGTTTTATTTATTTTTTTATTTTTTTTTATATTACATTCCAACGGCAAACAAGCCAAAGTACAAGCGGGTAGTATATTTAAATATCAACTGAAAGAAAGAAACAATGAGTTAAATAACAATAAAGTTGACAATGACAATCTAACAAAACAACTACATAAATTTTTCATATAACAATTAATAATACAAGTAACAGTAACAACAGATTAGCATAATACATAACAACAAAGCAGTAAAACTATTCAGTAAGACAACAATCAATATGAGGGGTAACAAGCATAACAATGAAATAAATTACTATAACATGTAAAGATTAGAAATTGTGGACCGCGGAGGGATGCCAGCACTCTTCCCCGGATGGTCGAAGCACTTTCGTGAAAAAGATCGACAAGGTGGCTGAATTTATTTCCCAGTCTCATCATTCGGGCGAGGGGACCATGGAAGTCATAATCACGCCGAGAGTGACGCCTGCCGAAACAGATCACGCGACCGAGTAGCTGAAGGAATTGCGGATATCCACTTTGTGCGAGGAGAGAAGGACAATCCAGCAGACCATTCAGCAATTTGGCAAGGAATAGGACATCTGCAGCCTTTCGTCTGGCTAGGAGATCTGGTAGGAGTAGCTCGTTCTGCAGATCGCGAGAGGAACCTCCCTGAATTTGATGTCACCGCCTCGTTTCCCACCAGCCTTAAGAACCTCCTCTGGACAGCCTCGAGTTTCCGGATGAGAGTCAAGTGGTAGGGTGTCCAAAACGGGGCTAGGCATATTCCAGTAGTTGCCGCACAAAGGAAGAATAAAGAGTTTTTAAAACAACAGGGCTCGTCATGCCACGAGTCGACCTTGAGATGAACCCCAACATCCTGTATGCCCGTCTCCAACAGATCATCCACGTGACCGTTAAAGGAGAAATCAGCAGAGAAGGTAACACCCAAGTCCCTTACTGTGAACACCCTATCCAGAGCTCGGCCATCCAAGGTGTACTGGAAATAGCGTGGGTCGCGCAAACCGGCCAAAGGTCATCACAGAGCACTTGGAAAGAGTTCAACTTCATTTTGTTTGTATTGCACCAATCAAGGACACTATTAATTCTAGTCTGCAACCTTGCAAAATCATCTGGGTGAGAGATTACTGTGAAGATCTTGACATCATCTGCGAAGAGAAGGGCCTCTACTAGCAGGATGGACGTAAGGTCGTTGATGAATGCAGTGAATAAGTAAGGGCACGAGCAAGGAGCCTTGTGGTACACCCGAGGTTTGAGGAAATTCTCTGGATATAGAGCCCGCAGTTTCACCCTCAAGCGTCGGTCCCACAGGTAATCATGGAGCCATGAGAGCAGTGGGCCATGGATCCCATAAGCTTTCAGCTTACATATGAGGATAGAGTGATCGACTTTGTCAAACGCCTTGGTGAAATCAACGAAGGCCACATCCAACTGCCTCCCTTCCCTCATTGCTGATAATATGGCATCCTCAAATACCAGTAAATTGGTTACTGTAGATCTAGAGGAGGTGAATCCATGCTGATTAGGGCAAGTCAGAGACCTCACAAATGGTTTGAGACGAGAGAGAATAAGAATTGCAACCATTTTATTGTGAAATTCTCCTGGATGTTAGGTTGCTCATAAATGAAGGAAAGATCCACTTCAGAAAGCATATCTGAAGCCGCTTGAAGGTTTGCATTTACGAAGATTTGGGAAAGTGACGTATCTAGCAGGAAGAGTCCCTCTCATGACAGGCAGAGAAAAAGATAACGGAGGGTGATGAGGGTCAGCTTCAACCAATGGGTCATCAGCATTGTAGACGGATACAGGTTTGATGCAACTAAAGACCAGATCCAAAGTCACTTTCCTAAAGTTCCTTACATGGTTTAATTTGGTCCAACGAGTGCAACTCTGAGAGATTTTCAAGAAGCTCCCTCTTCGGTCGGTCGCCTGAGGGATGCTCGAAGGAACCGGTGTCATAAGTAGCGATGTTGAAGTCACCCCGACAATACCAATGAAGATGACGGAGAAGAGGAGACAACCTCATCGACTGATTCACAGAACACTTCATACGTTGAGACTGGTTGACCCGGGGGAATGTAGACGCAGTTCAGAATAAGTCTGTAACTAGGTAATGAAATAAAGAGACTTTCTATGGGTGTATTATATATTATTTCCATGTGACTGGATACTATTAATGATGGCCACCAATACCGTACCACCTGAAATCTTGCCGCTAGAGTACGTGCTTCTATCTCTACGATAAATCATATAATTATTAACAGGCTGTAAATTCAGAGTTAGATATATCTGGAGATAGGGTTGTTTCGCACAGTAGTAGGATATCGTAGACGTTGCAAGCCAAAGCATTTTTTACGTCAAGAAGTTTGGGTCGGAGTCCATTAACATTTTGGAAATAAACATTTAATCTTGTTTTGCCGTTGGAAGTAATTAGTTTTTTTTTAACTATCTTGGGTATTCCACTTACATATTTAATGGTCAAGTCAGGCTCCCCTGATTCAGTACGAGCCTTTAAGCTTCTCCCCGTAAGTCGGAGAGGTACTGCGTTTCTTTCAAGGTACGATCATGAGCAAGAGAGACATCTGTCAACTCCCTATCCGAATCCTTACCAACGCCAAAACTTCGGAAGAGTGTAATTGGCATTACCCTCCGACGGGAGGCAAAAGCTTGACAGCTCGGGGTCTGTTATCAGTAATTTTCCCAATTCTGAAGAACCGAGTCCATTCAAAGATGAAGCAAGTCCACAGCACCCCAGAATACGCTCCCTAACAGCCCGCAGGTGACTCACACTCATTTTAAACAAGAACGATTGCATTGCGTGTGCGGCTCTGCCTGTCGATAAATTCCTCAAAAATACCTTCGAAAGGTGCATCAAGCACTGTGATCAGCAGCTATGTTTTTTAGCTCAAGGACTTCACCTTCAAGCTTCCTAAGGCGAGGCTCAAGGGAATTTAATTTTGGTATTTAGATTATTAATATCAGTTTTTATTTCTTGAAGCCCTTTCCGTTATGCACTTTACCTCATCCTTAGTTGCAAGAAGCGATAACTTATTTAGCAACTTATCCATTTCATTAATAAGTTGTTGGGATGGATTGGAACCATGAGGAAGGCAGTCAACTCTCAGGCCAGTACCATTTTTTATTTGTGTTACTAGCATAATGAGAATACTCGGTTTTGGTGACTCCCCACACATTTTATATGGAACCATCCCTGGCAGGCAGAGTCGCACTGGAGACCATCCTCGGTGTCCAACACTTTTCTTCATACAGACTTTGCATGTTGTAGTGTCGACTGTGGTATAAGAGTTCATGTCACCAGGTTATATGATGTGTAAGAATGTGATATCTGTGACTGAACAGACGAATATCTTATATTTGTATGCAAGGTAGTAAGTCGATGAATTTCATATCTGAGGCTACTCGATCCACCTCAAAGTTGAAAGACACAACAACACCACCCACCAGACGAACTTACACCGCGTATTTATATAGTACAAGCAGCAGTGACGAAGAGCGATTCAGAAGGCCGTGGCAAAAAGGTTGCGCAGGTCTCGTCCGCAGTCTGTCTGTAGTGCTGACACAAGGTGAGTGACAGAGACGTGACGTAGGTTATTTACAACATAGGTTGGATGGTGGTGTGATTTATTCCGGTAGCAATTGGTTATTGAATTGTCCAGTATTTAAATATTCGTCCAAACAAAGTGGAAACACATACATACAATCTACTCACAGATCAGTGTCAATAAAGAGTATCATGCAAATAAGAGTCCATGAGATTAATATAACAAGTGGTAACGTAATTTCGCCAGAGCAACCAAAGACACAACCAAGCATGTTGAAGTTCTTCTTCTTCCTATTGTGATGAATAAATGTGAATTCAATTATTATATTAATGATATTAGTATTATTTATAATTTAATTCGTTGTACACAACAAATATAATCGTTCATTTATCACATTTGTATGTCTTTTATCATAAATAAACATTCATGTATTGTAGTAAAAATTTAGTTGTGTAGAAAAAATGTTATACGCATTAACAGTTCATTCTCTATGTGGAATTAAATATACACCTTAAAAAAATAAAAATCCTGCTACTGAGTGATGTATAAAAATATAGGTATTATCTGAGGGCTACTATTCTTGGAAGAATGTTTCTTACTGGGCACCGAAATATGTATTAAAAAAAAGACTTTATTTGACCGTGAAAAGTAAATTTCATTATAAAGATCGAGATTTGTTCAATGCTTCAAAAAAGGATGTTGGCAAAAAGGAGGCTCTAACTAATACTTGGAATTATGCAATATAAGCAGGTTTAGATTTATGATACATATGGTACGAGTAACACCATTTTCAAAGATAACCTTCACGAGGTTTCCCGTGATCCGAGCTTGAATTTGGGTACTGCCTGGAGGGATGTGTTTCTTTTATTTCCAGAAGTGCGAGTTTTTCATCTGAGGCACCACCCAAGCTCACACCTCAGATCACGTACCAGAGCGTCCAAATTTTCCAATGTCAGATCACATTGAACAATCTGGCACTCGATCTAAGGTCGGGAAAACACCAATCCGCCTTTCTGTCGAAAAAGCGACTCTCAAGATTGTACCTAAATTCAAATTCAGATCACTTAAGCGCTCGTTACATTTTTGTATTTTTAATACCTCGTATTTGTATTTACCTACTTACTCATACAGCGTAATAGTGAATAGTAGATAGGGACAGAGTAACCTTCTTGTTGCCAACATCACTACCCTTTTAGAGCAAAAACAGTTCGTCATAATGACATATAATTTTCACATTAATTTAAATAAATTATGTTATTTCTGATAATGTAGTTATTTTAGATTCTAGGTAAGAAAACTCCTACAAACTTAGTGGTATCCGAATAATCCCAAACTACTAAAATATATAAGTTAATTAAAATGAAATAAATGTTTAAGTAGGATTTATATGATTGGGTTTCCAAGAATCTATGAAGCGGAAAAATTAAATCTTTACATGAGTGATAATAAATTTTTAATTTCCATGAACGAAGTATCTAAAAGTATTCTTGTGTTCGAAAACAGATGGTAAAGAAGTCCGGACAGCTGCTGCCTTATTACGTAATACAAGTGGCAAAGGACTATCCTGGACTCACGGGACTTTTCATATCAGGGGTACTGAGTGCAGCGCTCAGGTTTGCTATCAAGATAAATCGTAATATTTAATAACGTAGATTATTTGTTTATGAAATTTTGAATGTTGTATTCGTCTAAAGGCAACTTTTTAACAATACTAAAACTCATTGCTTGTTCTCGCTAATATCAATTTTCACTTAAATTTTAATCTTTTATTGTTGAATTTTGGTTTTATGCAACTTTTGGTGTTATGCAAAAACATATCAAAATGCCAATTAACCTGCCCATCTACTTTTTACTTAAAAATAGAGATCTACGTAATGAAATTCTACTCTATAGCATAAAAATACACTATTTGATCAATTTGCTTGTTGACTGTAGTGAGCAATTTTATTCCAAAAGAAACAGTTTCTGGAAGTGCGAACAGTTTCTGCAACTTTTCTGTCTACAGATCATAGTTCTTTTAGTGTTTTTAGAGATAAAACAGTTTTTTTTTAATTTGAATATTTTTCTAAGTACCTGTAATTTTACATATTAGACTGCAATATATATACAAAGTATTGACATAGTTACACAAAAATTGTCTCATGCTTAATCTTGCACCTTACAATATTAACTGTAGGATACAAATTTTAACTTTTATTTTATGTTCATAATTTTAGCAATAACAGTTTCAATGTGTCAAACATTGGTTAAAAGAAAAGTAAAAAAAGGTTGCACTTTCATGTTAAACTGAATAAAGTAGGCTTTTTCATGATAAGCACCAGCACAAACTGTTGTTCGATATAAGTTGTGTGTGTTACAGTACCATGTCGGCGAAACTAAACACAGTCGCTGGAACTATCTATGAGGACTTTGTCAAATTCTTCTTGAAGGGAAAGAGGTTATCGGAGGCCAAACAAGCTTTCAGCCTCAAAGTTATCACCTTAATTCTTGGAATTATATCTATTTGTCTGGTTTTCGTCGTGGAAAAATTAGGAGCTTTGTACCAGGTTATCCAATTAATAGCAAAACCATGATTTGTAAGATAAATTTAAATTCTATATCAGCTTTAGTTTCGTTGTTAGATTGACTAATAAAATGTTTAATTTCTTTGGTTTTATAAATCACTATTTTAGTACATAGATTTCCAATATATTATTTTATCAATTCGTAACATCAATGTTTTATATGTCAACATGACAATGCTATTTTGATAAAATAACAGTTAATGATTTTGAGTTTTATCTTAAGAAAGATATATTTCAATAATTTTATTCTACATATATTTAGGCTTATAACATACTGCTTGAGTGTAAGCCTATATAATTTATATTTATTCTTCTAAATTGAAATATAACAGTAGTGTAAATTTAGTTTTACATAATTTTTGCCACTGGCTTTAGTTTTTGTCGAAACTACTCAAAGTAAATAGTTTTTCAACAGTCTGATATTACTTATTATAGTACTTAAGTGTACACTGTTATTAAAATTGTATTTATTACTCAGTGACACTGATTGCGTTACAAATTAAAATAAAATATTTACTTTAAAACCACTCTGATGCCAGTATTTTTAAAGAATTTTTGCCAAACATAGCATATATTTTCACTTGGTTGCAGATGGTGGTTACTTTAAGGGGAGATGTACGCCCATAAGCCCGTAATGTTAAAACATATGCTTATATATAACCCATTATCTCAGAAAGTATCAGATTTATAGAATTGAAATATTTACCCTGAAATAAACATAGTATTCTAAAGGCACCCTACTAATTTCATTGAATTCCATTAATTTTTTTGGCATTATTTTTATTTTTTAAATATTTGTAAATGTTTTTGCTTATAATTTTGGATTACTATTTTAAAATGATTTTTTATTGTTGAGCTAGAAGTCTAAATCTAGTAGGGGTTGTGTAAACAGACATTCTTAATAACCTGTAAAAATTTGAAATGAATTGGCCTTCTACTTTCTGAGATAATGGGACCTTTGTGTAGAAAAAATAGATTTTCGGGAAATCGCGAAAACGTGATAAACATATATTTACTTTCATTTCAAAACTTTCCAGCTTCGTAATTCTGATTCTTTTCCTTCTCAGCATCGAGTAGTTTCTTCCTGATCATCCTGGTCCTTTTTCTGGCTAGCTTTGTCTTCTCTTTACATGCTATATCTGATTTTATCATCCGATCTCGATCAATTTCACTAAGGCACTTTGCACAATTTTTGCCAACTTTGACCCCAAGCCCTTTTAAGACTGCTGATCTCTGCTAAAAAATTACTGTCTGTTTTATGTGAGGTCCAAACAATTACTACATTCAATTAGTAATTTACAAACTAGCCCTTGTCTCGATTCATCGTCTTCTGTCAATCTTAGAGAGTTTTCAGATTTACATTGCTTACAAACAGTGGCACATAACAATGCTTGGGACAGAATATCAATATTTATTATTAAATTATTATAACCTGAAATAAAACTATCATATGTATTGGACACTGTACCAATCTTTCTTGATGAAGCAGATTTAGGAGTATGCTTACTTTCAAAACTTGGTTCAGAAGGGTTTTGGTTATTTACAGGCATAGATTCATTTGCTACAAAACTATTTTTTCCTATATATTTGTTTCCTCGAAACTTTCTTTTCTTCCACAATTTCTTGGATTTTGTCAGGTTTCACTGAATAACAAAAACTCACTCACAAAACACATACACAAATGAAACTAACTTTAGCATTTGCAAAATAAAAACTTTCTTACACCACTTACAAATATAAACAATAATAGAATTCAGTAACTTAGCAATCAAAATAACAATCAACTGACAGTTCACATAAGTAAATAGACAGCCTGGTTAGCCAACATTGTAACACAAAATCAACAATGGTTTGTAATAAAGGTAGCACTATATGAAAGAACTAGTGTTTGGTCGTCTGGCATAGGTGTGAACATGTTTGTAAAATATTATTTTTATATTATTTCGGATCCGTATATGCATGTATTATATATAATTTTAATCAGAACAAACTAAACAATAAAAAAAAAAAATTTTTTAATTTTTGGGCGTACATCTCCCCTTAAATGGATTTACAAGTGGTTCTCTTGTGGGAATTTTCAGTTTGGGAATATTTTTTCCAAGAGCAAACTACAAGGTATTTATTGGACTTACCGTTAACCTAAATTATAAAAGTATAATATTTAAGCATTTTAAGTCATGGAATAATATATAGACTTGGTTTTAGATGTAAAGTATTCCATAATAATAGAGAAGTTTAAAAATACAACTATACGTGTTTTGTGCGAAAACCCTTTTGTACCAGAATTAATAAACCTTCATATCGAAAAAAATGAGACATGTTTTTTTTTAGTAACGGTATTTTTGAGCATAATCTACTGATGAATCATATATTAGTAGGCCATAATTAATGAAACTCAATGGCTTAATACTTTTTCAAAAGTTAGCCAAATCTAATAAATAACACGTTTGAAAAACAAACATAAAAATGTCAAATATATCACAAACTAGACAATCATAAAAGCTAATAGAAGTCTATTAAACAACATGTTGCTTGGGATACTGCTACCTTATTAATGTTAATCATAAAATAATACGAATAAATGTGATCTGAAATAGCAATGAAAAATAAATAAATAGTTTTGATTATAAACGTCAGTTTAGTAATGTTTAAAGTAATGCATGGAAATCTCTTTTCTTTCATTTAATTTGTTACTATCACGGTAAAAATTTTTGATTTTTACAGCTAAGAAAATAACTATATACTTCTAATAAAACTCATTTTTTAACTCAAAACGAATCAATCCATACCCAAAAGTTTTAAACCGGCCTTAAAAGGTCATAATAGTATTTCATACAACAGGAGTTTCCAGAGATCAAAATATCCCAGAGATTGCAACCAATCTATTTCAATTATATAAACGTTGAATTATGCCAAATTTCTGGCGATCTAAAACTTGAGATTAAAAAATTTCAGACTGTACGAACTTTTAAAGATATGTATTTTTTAGATGAACAAAAAAATTTGCTATTATTTCATTGTAACAGATTATTGATTAATAAAAAAAAGATATTTAATCCTTTGTTTTTGAACTGACTTCTTACTCCAAAAGGTCCATAATCACAAATATTTTTAATGTCACAGTCCGTGACTAAACCATTAATTTATTTTGTCCATTAAATTATACTGTCAGTTTAGTATAAACCAGTGACATGACATAAGTACAAACAGTACACATTTTCACTCTAAGACGTTTTTGACTTAGCTATATACCCTAACAAGATTATGTACCCTAGATCTGTTCTGTTGTAGGGCGCTATCGCTGGAGCCCTAACCAGCCTCGTTGTGATGTCAGGGATAATATCAGGGTCTCAGCTGTATATAGCACGTGGAATGTTGAGGTTCCCCGGCAAGTCCACAAGCGTCGAGGGGTGCCCTGCGGAGTTCATAGAAAATCTTGGCTTCAAGTGAGTAAACATTTGTGACAGTCAAAGTCTGCACATATTACGGAGCCTTATTTTATGAAAATAAAAATCACGAAAATTTAAATAAATTGCGGAAAGATAAGAGGGCAAGAAAGTAATAAAAAAATAACAATGGTACGAACAAGAATGTCCTGCTTTAATTCACTTTACATATAATATTTGTGGACTAATTGCCTTACCCTGCAGTCCCCAAAAATCTGGTGGTCAACGTTATCCTTCTACAAAATTTGATAGGATTCCCTCCCATCATTACAGCCATGATTGATGTAAGTAGCCGAGAAATTAGGCACAAGCTCAATAAGTGGCTTACCAACGAATCTAGTACCCAAATACAATCCTATCTTAATGTTTAACCACTAATAACATCTCTGAACACTTTTTAAAATACTTTTAAATTATTTGCATTAACTTAGTTCATTAGTTTGATTAGTAATAATTTAGATTAGTAACAGTATAATCTATTGATGGCCTGGAATCTGGAATCCATTCCCGTTGAGTTATATAAATATATGGGTTAATAAATTTATGTCCCACGTAGCTTTGAAGGAAATTGTGAAAAATGTGTGTTTGTCCTGAATACGTATTACAGCTACATGTCCTGAATACTGAATATTATAGTTAGCACATCAGCTTGTATATTGGACAAAAAACGCCCTGGACACAATTCGATGGTAATCCCAATAATATTTGCCGACACTCGATTGAAATACCCTGATATAGATAACACAAAACAATACAATGAATCCTCAGAGCAAAATATATATGAGATTGTGCACTTCAAGCAGCAATGGCCTGAAACGAACTTTTAGTAACTCGTGCTTATTTTTATCAGTAGTTTACTGCATAAATCCATTGATTCGTAAACTGCCTGTTCCAGTGTATCGGCTCGTGTCCAAACTTACAAGGGAGTGGGCACACCGGTAGTGGCAGATCCGGCAGTTCCTCTCCTGTTCCAGTTGTCCTACAAGTATTTCACCGCCACTGGCTCTATAATAACGCTCCTGGTAGGTCTCCTTGTATCCTATCTCACGGATCCTCAGGGAGACACTTCACAGCTGGACCCTCGCCTGCTGGCTCCGTGTGTCAGGCGATTCCTCCCACCTAGGGAGAGGCCGAACCCGCAAGAAGAGCTCAAGCTAATGACCTATAATAATAAAAATGAAGATGCAGTTAAGTGTTCATGAATGAGGAATAAGTGTAAAATATAAACTTAGTGTAGAGAGTAAGTAAATTAAGAGGATTTCGGATATTGGCCATGGCGTTATGTTACAAAAGTATAACACAACGTTTCGAGGATTGAAATCTATTACCTTCGTCAGGTGGAGGGTTATTAGTAGAACATACATAATAAAGAACAAAAAGGAGAAAAGGAAGGAAAGGAAAGGGTTCAAAAATACCCGAAAGCTGCTTCGAGTCTAATCCAGGCGTTGTCACTGCATAGGATAAAAGTCCTGAAAAGTGGTGACATGTCCTCAGGAGTTTTATCCTGTCCGGGAATAAACTCCAAGCTGCTTTCGGTATGTTTGAACCCTTTTCTTTTTCTCCTTTTCTCTTTTGTTTTCTTTATTTTTGATGTATTAATAATCCCCTCACCTGACGAAAAGTATAAACTTTAATTCTCGAAGCTTTATGCTATACATTTTGTAATATATAATGATGGCGAATGTCCGAAATCGAGTTATCCTTTGAAGCCTTCAATCTTCAATAGCAAACATTAAACAAAGTAACGTAAGGTATTCACAGTATTCTAAACACTTTAAGCTCTAATTATAAATAGCCTTTTTGTAACAATAATAAATTGTAATTTCGTAGATTTTGGATTATAAAAAATTTTTATCCAAAGATTTTAATAGTGTTAAATAATAATAGTTATATCCTAAGACGGCATTTGTCAAGACAATGTAAATAAGTTTATAATAAAGAAATAAAAATAAGATTTATTAATATAAAATTGTAAAATATATTGAATTATTTTGACGTTCAAACCTAAATATTTTTGGTAATGTACCCAATACGTTATATGAGAAATTCATATTCACACTAAGTGTGTGTAGATGTAGTTTTACGTTTAATGTATTTCAATTTGGTTTTATTTGCCAACTTTGCAGATTTAGATTTAGATATGACTATTCGTTGTTTTAACATTTATTTTTATATTGATGAAAATACGCATTGAAAATCCATACTAACAATGTTCAAACATTCATCTTTGTTACATTTTTTAAATAAAGTAAAACTTGTATTCTTAACTATACTGTCTTGATATTAAATAAACGAGAGCTAAAGAATAATCGACTTACTCCATGTAGTTAGTAAACTTATACAACTTTAATCAATAGCTTTGTAAACTTGGATTCTTGCTTTTAAATTCTTATTTTTTTCTTCTGAGACAGATAAATACACACTTCCATATTTAATTTGTATTGAAATGTAATCATAATGTCTAGTAAAATACTGCTCTGTTAATTATTTATTTAATAATTACTGTTTTAATGGTGAAGAGTTTCAAGATTTTTTAAATCTCACCCAGAATAAATTATGTTTGGCAATATCTAAATATTAAAAGAAATGTTTATCTCATATAATTTAGTAATACCATTCTGCTAAGAAAGAAACGTAATATATTACTCAGAAAACTAGTCAAAATTTGGAAAAGTTTTCTAAAATTGGTAAAATTCATTAAGCTTCACCTACTTTTCCAAGTATGAGCCAATAAAACAGGTAAGCACTAAGAATGAAAGCTAAATTATAAAATATTTATAAACACTAAAATAATAAAACGAATATATAAATATCTTTCACTGTCAAGATGCTTGACAGATAAAGTTTCTACTTATAAATGTGAAGTAAATAGGTAATAACAAGTGTATATAACAATAAAATTTTTGTTTTGAATTTATTGCATGGGATGACCCAAATAAGTCCACCCTTCAACAATGCTATGGAACACAAAATCATTGCTAAAATCGGGTTTCAGAAAATCAAAAGTTATCCTGTTGCCCAGTTGTGTCCCAAAACTCGCCTTTTACATAAGACTCATGACGAATCATAATGGTAATTCAAAATAATGCTAAATGTCATAAAAATTGCCATTAAAGAATTTTAAAACCCATTTATTAGCGAGAACCTTATCAGTAAGCCAAACGAACGTACAATGGTGTATGTAATTCTTTGTGTAGATTTGGATATTTCGTGATGAAACAGTCAGTGAATTTGGTTTATACGTATTTATATGTGTGATTTTAACATACGTCTGTTTATGTTATAGGACAAGACTATTTATAATTGAGAAATTATTTATATGTATGAAAACTCACCTTGTGAGTGGTAATTTTATTTAATTTTTAAGGATGAATGAATATATTAATTTTAAATTCAATACAAAAGCCATACCATTGAGAGTTTTGAACTACTAATAAAACTGAATTCAACAGCGATGATGTTGAAAACTAATCGAGGCAACTATTATTGGTCTAGGAAAAGACAAGCTAGTTTGCATTTTAGACCATAAGAAAGAAAAAAAAACATAAGAAAAAATTAGAAAATTGCACGAGTATTCATTTATATATAAGCATAACCGAGTTCTATGACGGTGCATGTCACATTTTGGGATTTGTCTGACCATTATGAAATAATTTGGCAATGGTCTTATGGATTACTAAGATAGCAACGATAAAATCGCATAAAAAATACATTTTTGAATAAGCGGTGTATAATTCAAATTCATATCTTTATTTCACAAAACGTTACATATTATTATAACAGTGCAATAGTAACAGGTGATATTGTGTACTATTATAAACTGTATTAATCATACAGGTAGTATTCGTCTACATAAATATTATTAAATGGAAGTGCTAGTACAAAAAGTACATTATTATTAGTCATACTGAATAAAAAATATGCAACAGATAAAAGTAATTTGATATTATGGAATTAAATAATAAATATAAAATTCAGACAGCTTAATAAACTTAACAATAAAAATTAATGTAACAATAAATTTAGCAAATTATATATATTTGCCTGCAATTGATAAAAGTAATGGAATATTACGGTATTGAATAACAAATATAAAATTCAGATAAACTTGACAATAATAATTAATTTTACAATAAATTTAAAAAATTTACATGTTTGCCAAATTTTTACAAACTTTAGGTTTGGCATTTGATGTACCGAAAAGCTCCACCGGCGTAATCGAAGAAATTCGTCTACTGAGTAGAACATACCATCCATGAGGAGCTCACGGAGCCTCTTTCTGAAAATTGTTATTGATGATTCGTTTTAAGAAATATTGGGTGTTTATAGAAAAGTTTTCTTCCCATATAGCTAGGCGATTTTTCGTAAGAAGATGTATTATGAAGTGGAAGGATCATATTATTGTTATGGCTTGTAAGGTAGGATGATTGAGTGTAAAAGCTTTGGGGGAAACCGAGAGGGTTCTGTTTTACAAATGATTGTGTTTGATAGATAATAATAATAATAATAATAATAACCTTTATTGCGTCAATCAATTATTACATTGCATGCATGCGTCAAGTACATTCATAATAATATACAGTTCCATTGCAGTTATTGCTATTTAATTGTATAACAGAACTGGGGGTTTATTTTTATTCGTGTTTTCAATAGTTTTCAATAATTTTAATCCCAGCAACTCAACATGAACTCTTCAACGGAGTAAAACGCCTTTGACACCAGGAGGAGTGTTTTAATCGAGATTTGAATAGTTTAGAATTAATGAGATGTTTTATTCCCTCAGGCAGCTTGTTTATCATTTTCACACCAACTTGGGACGGCAAGTGTTCAAATGCACTCGTTCTATGTTGAACAATCCGAAAGTTGTCCCTGCCTCTTGTCTCGTATTGGTGGACGTCACTGCCTTGGATCAACTCGCATTTAAGTCGACAGTATAGAACGACGTCGAGGAATATAGAGACAGGGTAAAGTTAACAATCCAAGCTCTTTGAAGGCATCTTTGCACGACTCTCTGAAATTCAATTTGTAAATAATTCTGATATCTTTCTTTTAAGCTCTAAATACTATTTCGAATTTGTATTTAGAACAGCTGCCCCACAATCTTAAGCCGTAAGACAAATATGGATGTATCAGGCCAAAGTAGGCAGTTTTCAATACATCAATAGAACAAGAATTTTGCAAGGTTACGCAAAACATAAATGCCAGAAAGCAACCTTGGAGCAGATGCTGTCAATGTGAAAGTCCCATGTCAGTCCTCGATCAAGGTACATTCCAAGGAACTTAACGGATTCGGCCTCTTCCAAGAGAACATCGTCCATCATTACTGCGGGACGATACTCCTGTTCTTGTCGATGCCGAAGGCAAAAATTTATTGAGTTTGATTTTGAGCTGTTTGTTTTCAGATGAGTCTTGAGAAATGTTCGATGCATGAATTTAAATCGATAAATGATTTCACTTCAAGATCAGTTTTATATTTCGATTTAATACAGAGAGTCGTGTCATCAGCATATTGAATCACCTTTCCATTCTGGATTGATGTATTCAACTTGTTGACATAAATAAGGAAGAGAACTGGCCCTAATAATTGATCCCTGAGGGACACCATAGGGCATTTTGATCCTATTAGACAGAGCATTCGCAATCCGTACGCATTGTTCTCTATCTTTAAGATACGACGAGAGCCAATCGTACGGCAAACCCCTAATACCACTAGTCCATAAACTGGTGCAGCAGTGTCGCATGATGCACACAGTCAAAGGCCTTTAGAGAGGTCGAGAAATATGCTCATAACACGTTCTCTTTTCTCCAGGCCATCGACAACATTATGAATAAGTTCAGTTACGGCATCGATGGTCGATTTGTCTTTCCTAAACCCGAACTGTTCAGGACAGAGAATTTCGAAGCGGTCATGGAATTTTTCAAGCTGAATGAGGAAAGCTTTCTCAAAAACTTTGCTAAGAACTGGGAGGATAGAAATTGGACGATAGTTGCTAGAGGAGCAAGGATCATCTTTTTTGTAAACTGGAATCACAGTGGATATCTTCAGTACGGACGGAAAGACACCCTGTGCAAACGAGAGATTGATTAATTTTGTGAGTGGTGTCAAAATATGCTTAAAGCACTTTTTGATTAACCACACAGACATTCCATTAATGTCACAAGACCTCTTAGGTTTGAGATCCTGCATGATACGGGCCACCTCCACCTCACTCACAGGACGAAGGAACATGGACGAGGCCGATCTAGTCAATAACCCTCCGCAGGGTATATTCTGATTCAAAGAACTGTCTGTTCCAGCAACAGTGTAACATTTTTTTTTTGTGAACCTTAAATTTTATAACAGAGAGTAAGAGTTAGATTTTATTAACTTTGGCAGACAGGCCTGATCAACCTGGAAAAATCCATATCAAGCTGGCTATTAAACAGCTGCAGCTCCAGCTGGCCAAACAACAATTGACTCCTACTTCCTGTTGGACTTTGTTAGTGACTGTCAGGCTTCACGAGGCTTATTCTCTCTCTCTCATGGCGATAGTTTGAAGATTGTTCAGTTGGAAATTGAGTTCTCCACGAGGTTATCTATAATGTCTTTACCTACATTGCTCCCTTCCTGGCCCATTACTGGATTGTTGTCAAGGGATTTGTTCGGGAGCGGTTTGTGTGCCTCCACATAGGTCTGCGTACCACTACCTACCCAGTGACCGTGCCGTGCTATACCTGCTACTGTACCTTCCTTCCCTGAACCGTGAGCCCTTACGGAGGCGTATGGTTGTGATCTACGTAGTTGAATAATTACTTATAAATATCTTTATTTATTGGATAATTATTGATGTTTAATGTGCTTTGTGTAAATATGTGTCTAGTTTATGTAAGTATTGTTTGATTGATATCTATGGGTAAAATACCAGAGTAATAGTGGCCGGCCAAGGTAATGTTGTTTAGTGTATAATTACTGGTGTTTAGGGTATATTGTGTTGATAAATCTAAGGGTTACCTGTACCCTCAGACTGTTGAGATCCAAATACAGAAATGGTAATCAAACCTTTTTCCATGATATGAAATGTAAAATTACATAATTTTAATAAATATTTCATTCATTTGATAAATGTTTCTTGTGCAATAAAAAAAAAACAGGCTCTTAGAATTTTTCTAAACTTAATGATTACATTGAATGAGTTTAGCTTTCTTACATGTATTTCCTTTTCTTAAATTTACCTTGTATTTAACTCACTCTTACTTTGGTTGGTTATAAGGTCATTAATTTTACAACATCATTCAGTAACGGGTCTTTTCCTTGTTCTGACTCCGTTCTCCTACCACACTACTACTGGAAAACAAGGTGGCGCCCTCGGATAGTACCGTTAACAGTTAACTCTACTACGCCGTTAACTTTGTGAAAACCACACCTACCCTTCCCACCCCCTAGACTGAGCAAACTGGGACCGCTACATTTGGCGCCCCAACGTGGGGCCTGGCTTGTGTGGGGACTATATAATATATTTTGTGAATTTTTTTTGTTCTGATGGTGATTGATATGGACATTATGGTTGGTTAACTTGTTGTATATTGCAACACTTTTGTCGGTACTCGTAATTATTAGTGGTTTTGTTTACTGACTGTTACACCTCTATTATCTTTTCTTAAATTGTGTGAGTGTTCGTTTTTCACTTTGGAATTTGGTTTCTGCTGTCACCATGAATGCATATTATTTACGACGTTATGAAAATGAATATGAGTTGAAACTTAGAGGTTTAGCTACTACAGGAAATGCAAATGAATTGAGATCCAGGCTCTCTCAAGCTTTTCTTGATAATGTTGAGATTAAGGAAGATGTTATTAGTAATCTAAAATGCTGAAACCGAACTTGAAGAATGTGAGGAAAAATTCAATGACCTGTCAGAGCTAGTTGAAGATTATGAAGGAAATACAAAAGACAATGAATATCGAAGACTTTCTGCCCGCCTTTGGCATCTTTACTTGCGAGTGGAGCGTATACCTGTGGATCTGGACTGGGATAAAAGACACAGCGGAGGAAAAAGACGACTTATTACAGAGATCAAAAAACACATGCTAGATACCTTCCTTTCCCTCTCATCTAAGCTAACGGAGAAGCTGGACGGTGCTGAAGAAAAGAAGGCGAGTGAAGATACGTCAGTGAATACTGCGGAAGAAGGTGGCACTTCCCAAGGTGCCAATACAGAAACTCCACCCTCTCAAGGAAATGTAAATCGGAAGAATATCGCACAAGAAAAGCACCTTCCCCCTCTTGGACATGCTGGGACAAGGAATATCTACTATGGTTGAAAATAGGAAACTGAAACCTGATGAGTCATGTATAGAGGCAGAAACTGCAAAGCCTATTCACAGTCTTCAAATGGGGTTTACAGTTTAGTAATGGTCCTGGCCAGAGCATTGGTGCATTTTTGCAGCGGGTTGAGGAACTTCGTCATGCTCGCGGAGTTTCTGAAGCTCAACTTTTTAGGTCAGCAGTTGATTTATTTACCGGCAATGCTTTAATTTGGTATCGGTCGACCGTGGGCCAGAAGTCAATTCCTGGGAGCAATTGTGTACGGAGATGAAACTTGTTTTTTCAGACGCCGGATTATGACGATATGTTGCTGCAGGAGATTATGAACAGAACTCAAGGCGATCAAGAGCATATTGATCTTTTCATTGCTTCTATGAGGGTCCTTTATGGTCGTTTGTCAAATCCAATTCCGGAACCCATCAGGCTTCGTCAGATTCTTAAGAATCTAAATCATTATTTGCAGGACAAACTCTGTATGTTTGTGATCTCTTCTATTGATGAACTCCGACAAATGGGACGTAAGGCTGAGCTGGGAAGATTGAGAACTACAAATAGCAGGCCTCCTCCTAGGCCAGGCACCGTCTTAGAACTGATCTAGCTTACTCTCGCACTGATAATCGCAAGAATTCCTCAAATCATCAAGTTCATGCACTTAATAAACCTACGAGTTTTGCCCCAAGGAAGTCCAAATGTTGGAATTGTGGTGAGGAAGGCCAAATGTACAGTAATTGTCCTAAAGAGAGGCAACTTTTCTGCTATGGCTGTGGGCATGCTGGTTATCGCAAAACAACCTGTCCTAAGTGTAGTTCAAAAAAACGGGGTACGAAGGGAGCTCCTCGGGTATCTTAGGAGTACCTCCCTTATCTCATTTACTCAACATTTACCGTCAACCCATAAGTTGTCCAATTGTGATTTGGCTTCATTGCCTAAAGGTATAAATTTTCTGATTGAAACTTCCGCTAATGATCCGCGACCTTATCTACCAATTCGAATTTTTGGATTTAGTTGCAAAGCATTGTTAGATTCTGGAGCTTCAAATACAGTGATCGGAAGAGACCTGATGTGGATTTTTGATAAGTTCCCGGCAAAAAATTCGGCCATTGTCCAACCAATTTGTAGAAACTGCTGACCACCAGAAACATAAGATTATTGGATGAGCCAACATTCCTATTACTCTCGCTCATAAAACAAAACATTTATCTGTCATTGTTGTACCTTCTCTATCTCAAACAATTATTTTGGGGATAGATTTTTGGAATGCTATGCATATTGTTATGGACGCCTATGAGAAGTCCTGGGAATTTTCTGAGAACCCACCAACACGAGGCCAGATATGTGCAATTGGTCTACAAGACTCTACCGTATTGACTACGTCACAAAGGGAAGACTTAAATAATCTTTTGGAGAAGTACTTTTGCAATCAAGGAGAGAAATTAGGGAGAACCCATTTAGTGCAGCATAAAATTGATACTGGAGATGCTTCTCCCATAAAGCAACGCTACTATCCCATGTCTCCCGCTAGATTGCAGCTTGTGTATGCCGAACTTGATAAAATGATTGAACTGGGTGTTGTAGAACCTTCAAGAAGTGCTTGGTCCTCCCCAATCATACTTGTGGACAAACCTGATGGTGGCCAAAGGTTTTGCGTCGATTTCCGGAAAGTCAACTCAGTCACTTGCAGAGATGCTTACCCCTTACCTCATGTCACTTCGATTTTGAATCGCTTAAGGGATGCCCAATACTTGTCTGCGTTGGATATCAAAAGCGCTTACTGGCAGCTTCCCCTTGAAGCTTCAAGTAAAGAGAAAACTGCCTTTACAATCCAAGGAAGAGGTCTTTTCCACTTTAATGTTCTCCCATTTGGACTCCACAATGCACCAGCCACCTGGCAACGATTGGTTGATAATATATTAGGGATGGACTTGGAACCTTTTGTCTTTATCTACCTTGATGACGTAATAATAGTCACACAGACCTTTGAGAAACATCTTGAAATTCTGGAAGAAGTCTTCAAGCGGCTAGCAGCAGCTAATCTAACCTTAAATCAAGACAAGTGCCGATTTTGCCAACCTGAACTTCGATATTTGGGCTATATTGTCGATGCTAATGGCCTGAGAGTTGACCCTGAAAAGGTGAAAGCCATTTTGGAAATTCCTACCCCTCGCTCAGTGAAGGAAGTCCGTGCATTCTGCGGTACTGCAAGTTGGTATCGGAGGTTTATCCCAAATTTTGCCTCTCGTCTTTATCCTCTTACTTCAATGCTGAGGAAACATAACAACTTTAAGTGGACCATTGAAGCTCAGAATGCTTTTGAAGATATAAAGGGTAACCTTGTAAAATCTCCAATCCTTTCTTGCCCAGACTTTGGGAAGGAATTTACCATTTCTTGTGACGCTTCGGCTGTTGGTGTTGGAGCGGTACTCTCCCAAATGTCAGAGGAAGGAGAAAATGTGATTGCCTATGCAAGTCGGACGTTGAGCAAAACTGAGCAAAAGTTTTCTGCTACAGAGCGGGAGTGTTTGGCCGTCATTTGGTCAATTGAAAAGTTCCGCCCTTATATAGAAGGAGTTCACTTTGTTGTTGTAACTGACCATCACAGTTTGTTATGGCTTCATAATTTAAAAGATCCTCAAGGAAGATTGGCACGGTGGGCATTACGTCTTCAACCTTTTAACTTCACCTTGCTGCATCGCAAAGGTAAAGAACACGTTGTTCCGGATATTTTATCTAGGAACCCATTAGAATCTGTACCTGCAGAATTTATCGTTGATTCCCTCACTAACTGTTTTCCGATTGGGGACAAGTGGTATCTGAAGATGATCGACTCAGTAAAAGAAAAGCCTGACCTTTACTCTTCATGGAAAGTTGTCGATAATCAGCTCTGGAAGTGTGTCCCTTCATCTACTTCGGTTGGTGATGAGCAAGAAGATTGGAAGCTAGTTGTACCCAAGGATCAGCGTGGGAAACTCTTCAAACAATTTCATGACGCTCCTACATCTGGACACTTGGGCACGTATAAAACCTACCACAGACTCTTACAGAAGTACTATTGGCCTAAGATGAGGAAGGACACCGCAACATATGGTCTCTCGCTGTAGGGTGTGTCAGCAAGCTAAGTCGGCTACCTTAAGGCCAGCAGGACTTATGGGGTCTCAGAGAGTAGTGGACCGACCGTGGCAGACAATAAGTCTGGATCTGATGGGACCTTTTTGTAAGATCATCAAGAGGTTACAAGTACCTGATGGTAGTGGTGGATTACTCAGCAGGTATAACCCTTCTGTTTCCATTAAGAGCAGCAACTGCAAGACTTGTTGCTAAAACATTTGGAGGAAGATGTATTCTTGGTATATGGGGTTCCTAACATTGTAATTTGCGACAAATGGATCTGAATTCATTGGTCAACCCATTTCGAGATTTGCTCAAGGAATATAAAGTGAAGACTATCTACACTCCTAGTCATCATCCTCAAGCAAACCCAACGGAGCGGGTGAACCGAACTATAGGGAACATGTTGAGATCTTATGTTTGGGGATAATCACCGCAATTGGGATATTAAGTTACCTCAGATTGGGTGTGCCCTACGAACGGCAGTACATGAGACCACTGGTCATTCTCCAGCCTTTCTTGTATTCGGACATGAGATAAACTTATCGGGTGAGGGATCTGGGAATCTTGGTGAAGAAGATTTGCCTCAGCTTTCCGATGCAGGTGATCACCTCCAGAAAACTGACGCGCGCTTGAATGAAGTTTTTAAGGAGATCAAAGAAAGGATGAAGAGGGCACATGAGATTAATGCTAAACGATACAACCTGCGGAGGAGAGAGCAGCAGTTTAAAGAAGGTCAACTTGTATGGAAGAGGAACTTCACCCAAGCGGATGCAGTCAACTACAAGTCATCCAAACTCTTTCCAAAATTTTGGTTGGGCCTTACCGAATTAAGAAGAAAATATCTCCAGTGACCTATCAGCTCCCAATCAGAAGATGGGCAATTCATGGGCACCTGGCATACCTCGGACTTAAAACCTTATCTTCAGTAACGGATGAAAATTTGGGAAAATTGTCTCATGAGAGAGGGGGTGGTGTAACATTTTTTTTTTTTTGTGAACCTTAAATTTTATAAAGAGAGTAAGAGTTAGATTTTATTAACTTTTGGCAGACAGGCCTGATCAACCTGGAAAAATCCATATCAGCTGGCTATTAAACAGCTGCAGCTCCAGCTGGCCAAACAACAATTGACTCCTACTTCCTGTTGGACTTTGTTAGTGACTGTCAGGCTTCACGAGGCTTATTCTCTCTCTCTCATGGCGATAGTTTGAAGATTGTTCAGTTGGAAATTGAGTCTCCACGAGGTTATCTATAATGTCTTTACCTACATTGCTCCCTTCCTGGCCCATTACTGGATTGTTGTCAAGGGATTTGTTCGGGAGCGGTTTGTGTGCCTCCACATAGGTCTGCGTACCACTACCTACCCAGTGCCCGTGCTATACCTGCTACTGTACCTTCCTCCCCTGACCGTGAGCCCTTACGGAGGGCGTATGGTTGTGATCTACGTAGTTGAATAATTACTTATAAATATCTTTATTTATTGGATAATTATTGATGTTTAATGTGCTTTGTGTAAATATGTGTCTAGTTTTATGTAAGTATTGTTTGATTGATATCTATGGGTAAAATACCAGAGTAATAGTGGCCGGCCAAGGTAATGTTGTTTTAGTGTATAATTACTGGTGTTTAGGGTATATTGTGTTGATAAATCTAAGGGTTTACCTGTACCCTCAGACTGTTGAGATCCAAATACAGAAATGGTAATCAAACCTTTTTTCCATGATATGAAATGTAAAATTACATAAATGTTTCTTGTGCAATAAAAAAAAACAGGCTCTTAGAATTTTTTCTAAACTTAATGATTACATTGAATGAGTTTAGCTTTCTTACATGTATTTCCTTTTCTTAAATTTACCTTGTATTTAACTCACTCTTACTTTGGTTGGTTATAAGGTCATTAATTTTACAACATCATTCAGTAACGGGTTCTTTTCCTTGTTCTGACTCCGTTCTCCTACCACACTACTACTGGGAAACAAGGTGGCGCCCTCGGATAGTACCGTTAACAGTTAACTCTACTACGCCGTTAACTTGTGAAAACCACACCTACCCTTCCCACCCCCTAGACTGAGCAAACTGGGACCGCTACAACAGTTGAAAAGAAATCATTAAAACGCAATTGCCACTTTTAATGGATCATCAATAATTTTTATTATTAATTTTTAAGTTTCGGAATTGAAAATTTTGAAGTGTTTTGTTGTTTTGTGTTTAGGTTAATTATATTCCAGGCGCTTTTTGAAAGATTATCGGATTGTTTTAGTTGGTTTTCAACGTCTCGTGCCTTGGCGTTTCTTATGGCTTTGCGGTAATCCTTTTTGAAATTTCGAAAAAAGCGTTTGAAATCCTCATTTTCAGATTTAACATATTATTGAATGATAAAATTTTAGTCTTTCTCTTGAATCGAGTATACCCTGAGTAATCCAGGTATTACTCTTTTTCTTATTACGTTCTTTAAAATTTTTGAATGGACAAGTCAAATTTAGGCAGTGAGTTAAACAGTCGAAAAAAACGCGTTAAAGGCATCCTCCACCCGCTCAAAGCGATCCAGAAAATTCCCATGATGTTTTTCATTAGAAGCTTCTTAAAAAGCTCTATTTTTGCCGGCTTTAGATCCCGTTTTCTTTTTATTGGACGGAGTTTCAAATTTTGGGTTATGGTTGTAATATTACGGCTTCCTGTGCGTAGTGGTCTGAGATGGCCGCATCTATGACAGAAACAGAACAGTCTATTACGTTAGTAATGACGTTGTCGATGGCTGTACTCGACGAAGCGGTCACTCGAGTTGGCGAGTTCACGGACCAAATTAAGCCGAAAGAACTGAGAATATCCCGTAGTCGCTGGGTCAGAGGGTTGGTGTGGTCTAACACATCGATGTTGAAGTCACCGGTAATGATGAACTTCAACGATTTTGATATAGATAGATATATACTCGTATGCATGGGAGCGAAAGTATGTTTAATTTTGAAAAAAAGAGGTTTGCATGATGATCTGTTTGTGGCATTAGCAATTACACGAATTATTCTTTTTTGAATTTAAAAAAGTTTTTGACTAAGGTGTGAACATCCCGAAACATAATACCATAGAGAAGATGGGAATATACATAGGCATGATAAACCATCAAAATTACGTCCAGGTCTACGATTTTTGATAATGTGAGAATGGCATAGTGGGCTCTATTTAAGGCGTTTGAAAATCTTCTCACGTGAGCTCCCCAGGTGACACTGCCCTCGATGTGGAGGCCCAGAAACTTTCCTATCGGAGTAGTGTTGAGCAGCGGCTGGGGGTAGGAATCATCCGCCCTAGCACTTCTTTGATAGTTGGAATGAAAATTTATTGCGAACATCTTTTTTGTAATTATATGATGTTTTTTACCCTATGAGATAAATAGATCCTAAGAATCTCCATGTACAATTTCAGTACAATCGGTCCAGTAGTTTTTACGAGATTGAGTAACACATACACACAAACACATATAGAGACATATAGGTATCGTTGGATTTTTGTATACTGTATAGATTGGAATGGGAAAGTATTTTGAACTGCATAATCTTTACCCATTATAGAAACATATACTGTTTGCGTATGTCGAAATGGAGGACATACGGTCTATGAGGAATAGAGTGATTGAGTTAAATATTTGGTGATCCTTATCCAAATCCTCAATGAAGCTTATGTTTCTTTTAGAGGTTTAAGTCTTCAGACCCTAATGAAACAAAACCAGATAAGATATGGGTTCTGTATTCCCTTAATAATAAGATACACTTACGAAAAGCATGACATAACTGAATTCTGTATCAAATGATGTGTTCGAGCAGACTTATAAGGAAACTTTGATATAGTGACATATTTATAGTACTTATTGATACAGATTTCAAGTGGAAAAGTGTATAATAGCCAATGCATCTTAAATGCAAATTTTAATGTCAGCATTGGTGGATTTATGTATACAGATTTATAGGCTGTGCAATAATGAACAATTATAATTTTGAACGGTCATAATTTCGTGCAGTAGAATTTAATCTTGATATTACATTAGCTAAATGTGAAATAATCACGCAGTAGTAGTATCACTGTTGGGACTAGCAAGTTCAGACATGTTCAGTGTGTTTGGGTTCGAAGAATCTGGATTCCCGAGCCAAAGGATATTTGAATCCAAGTCTGCATGCAGTTAAAGTTTAAGAAAGTGTTGTGGTAGAAATAAAATAAAATCTTTAGTTGCTCGTGACAATTTCACACTGTGTGGAACACGTCATAATGAATTCTATCACGTCCAAACTTACATCATTTTTCATACATTCCAATCCCATTCATCCTTCACCAATCTCAACCCACTTCCAGCGCTGGAGTCAGTAATTGAACTGGGCGGTCTCCCAGTTAAACGCCAGAGACTCGTCAACACTGTAGAATGCATTTGACAACAGGAAGCTATTAAGACGAGCTTTTGACGCCTTGAGCTATTGGGCGTTTTTCATAGAATTTGGCAATCTGTTAATGAAATGGACACCTGCCTGCGAAGGCAAGGTGTTCATTTAACACAAATTAAATATGTGTCCTCAAGGTTAGGGCACAGTTAGAAAAACAGAACAAAGATGTTTCTAAAATGTAGAGACTGGGCAAAGTCAACAGTTGCAAGTTTTTAATGCTGTCATGCACGACTCTCTGACATTCAACTTTGCAATAATACGAAGTGCTTTTTTGCAATTTTAACACCCTCAGGAAATTATTGCCTGCGCAGGACCCCCACATCATCACTCCATAGAAAAGGTTAGAGTGAATTAGCCCATAATGGGCCGCAAAAAAATACCTGACTGGGGCAATACCTAGCAAATGACCTCAAAACATGTATTCCTGAGGACAGTTTGGCACACAAATGGTCAATGTGATTATTCCATGTCAACCCTCGATCGAGGAGTATTCCAAGGAATTTTGAGGAGTAGACTACTTCCAATATGGAATCTGCCAACATAACGGCTGACCCACATTGGGAGTCCACTGGGCGTAGTGCGAAATTCAGCTCGTTGGATTTCGAAGAATTCGTTTGAAGGTTGAGGCTATTGAAATATTGGACACAATTGTTGATATCGACAAAGGGTTTTAGTTCCAAACCTTCTTGTGAGTTATCTCTGACACAGAGAGTCGTGTCATCAGCATACTGCACGATTTTAGCATGCAGCAGCGATGAATGTATGTCGTTGACATATAACAGGAAAAGAATTGGACTGGATATAGAGCCCTGAGGAACGTATAACTCAGAAATAAATAATTAATGTTTGGTTTCATTACAAATATCATTTATCAGTCTCGTCTAAAAATATATTTCTTAAAATTAACCACGCTGTTTCACAGCAATTCAGAGATGGTCATATTTTATTATATCTTAAGAAAGTAACATTTTATTCTATTATTGATCTAGACCTAAGAGTGACATAGTTTTAAATCATGTTTTGGTCATTCTTTTAATTCTAGTAGTTACTATAACTTTCTCCATGTAAAAATGATTGTTTTTCAATCTAATCTTTGTTTATCGTGTAATAATATAACGGGGGATATAAGGGGAGTTAGTAAATTTATTAATGAGCAGGAATAAATCATGGATGAAGAGGTCCTTATCAGTGCTTCTGACCAAGAACATAATTTTACTGCAAATGACAATAAAGGAAGGAAAATGGATTTGCAATGGTAAAACCATAAGTTATATAATGCAACCTATCGTTTCTCACGATTAGAAATACAAACGACAGCCTGCAAAGAAGATTGCATAAGTTTCATTGTGGAAGTAAACACCATCAGAGCAAATGTAAAATCTAGGAAAATGCAATGCAATTGAATGAACAAGTACATAAAAAGTGCTTTCTACACAAAATGTTATAAACCAATGTTTATAAAGCAAGTTAAACTAAACTGCTTGTGATTTAAGTATTATGATATATATATATATATATATATATATATATATATATATATATATATATATATATATATATACCTATAACGTAACGTTAATGATCGTAGTTGTGTTCGGTGGCGAATATTTCATAGCCAATGGCATGCTCAAATTTCCTGGAAAAGTTACTAGTGTGAACGGCTGTCCTGCAGACTTACTCGCTAGCCTTTCTTTCAAGTAAGTAGTAAATAGTAACCATTCGTTTGTTTACGTTACTATTAAAGGCCTAAGAAGAAATTTTTATAAACACATTATCCTTCTAAAAATACTTCAATTATTAAATTATATTGCGTGTTAAAATATAGACCTCTTTTATAAACGCACATTGTTTTGGGGAATTTTAATTAAGGTATGCACTGTAAAGTTACTAATACGAGTTTAACACACATTTAAACTCTACAATATCTGCTTTTAGTCTAATCAAATTTAATACACCCCTTAGTTTCACACATAATATTGTTATATATTAATGTAATACTAAAAATATAACAATTGAAAAATTCTTTAGATCTTCGCAAACATTTATACGTTTTTTAAACATCTGATATAGTTTTAATTACAACATCTATTTCAAAGCTAAGGAATTGAATACAAAATCATCCTGGAGTTTTGTTATATTGACCAGGGTATATTTAGATATTTGAGGATTGATTCCTATATACTAGAAATTCCAGGTATGATCATATCCTATCACTCAATAACGGGTTCGTGCAGAATCTGTCTCTAACCCATCCTCGATGAGACAGGATTAAATATAACCTATTCAGGTATCAGAATTGATCTTACCAATTTTAAAATCGGTTTAAGATTTACTTCTGTTGTTCCAGCGCATCAGCACGGGTCCAGACTTATGTCGGCGTGGGATCTCCTGTAGTCGCTGATGCATCAGTGCCTCTCATCTTCCAGTTGTCCTACTGGTATTACATCACTCTGGGCACTCTGGTGGTTCTTCTGGTGGGCCTTCCGGTCTCCTACTTAACGGAGCCTGTGGAGATGAAACACTTGGAACCAGCACTGTTCGCTCCATTCGTCCGTCAGTTTCTCCCCCAGAAACAGAACTTTCCTGTCAAACCTCAAGGAGAAGAATACAAGCTTGTACCCACAGATGTTTACTCCAAGGACATGGCCGAACCAGAAGCAGATAATAAAGAAATCCTTAGTTAATATATAATAACTTTAAATTAAAAAAAACTTTGTACTTCCTTCCGTTACAGAATGTAAGGGGAAGTGCCTATTTATTTAGTTTGTTTTGGTGTTTATAAATACTAAACATTGTTTTGGGCAATACCTAAAATCATTGGTTAAAATGTAAGTTTTTTCACTTGGTCCTTGAAATATAATTTTATAGGCAGTAATATTCTTCCAGAGCACACTATACTACCTTTTTATTACAGTACAAAAACAAACACACGAAATTGTCACATCAAAATCAATATTCACCCAATTATTTTTGCTACATAAATGAGTGTGAACTACTGACCCTACAGTTTACATATCGTTTATTATTTATGACATTGACTAAAAGGAAATTTAATATTTTCAGCCTCCACCGTCATCAAGAACACCTCACGTAAAAAGTAATGGCCTTATTCCATCTAAACATTTTACTTCTCAAAATTATTAAGGAACCTGTATATATATATTCTCCACAACTAATATGTCAACTCAATTGTATCAATTTGTACAAATATCAACTGTTCAAACCTCTTGTCTCTAAAATCTGTTATCATTTAAATAGAGAAATTTTGAACTGCCAAGGTCACTGTCAGATCCTAGAAACCCAAGACAGTTAGAGAGGACGTCCACTAATAATGAATTATTATTTTTGAGGAATAACTTTACAGGTGAATACTCAATGAACATTGTTGTAACGTTAAATTCTTTCATAGTAGTAAACTGTTACAATTAATCCATTTACATATTATTTATCAAGCCACTTTCTATGCATCAAGGAAACATTATATGTCTTTCCTCTCTGCAAGAAGTCTGATTCAGAGCACCTACAGAAGGTCGTTAAACGTTACGGTAACTAGCCTACGTGTTTGTTTACCAACTTTGTTATTTATCTATACTTTTTTAATTAATATTTTCAACGGCGTATAAAATATATATGAACTCCACTGTTATTGCAATTATTGCAGCCGATAAACTAAATCTCCTGTAATCAGTTCATATCCTAAATAGTTTTATCTTTGGGCAATTCTTATTTAAATACTCTAATAAATACGCGTAAACTGTATATTTGAATAATAATAACGTACAATAAATAAAAAAATATATTTTTATAGCATTTATATTGAAACAACCAATTTGCTTAGAGCAGTGTATCGACAAGGAACATTGCGCTTCTTGTTTACATAACAAATAGCGTTCTAAGGAATGTTGTGTTCGTTAAATTAACATCCCCAGATATTTATTTATCATTTGTGAAATAGAATACAACTATTTTAATAGTAATATTTATGTTATTATACAAAATTACTGTTCGTAAATTAAATATTAACGTTAGACTGTTTCAATTATTTCAATTCGCGCTTTAAAACTCGGAGGATAATCGTTATTTTCTGCATAAGACTGAGTTTTAGGTTTTTAAATAGTGAGGTATTCTCGCTTTTTCAGAAAATAGGTACAAAAAGTCGAATAAGCTCATGCCAGATTGTATTTCTATTTATAATAAACATTGGACGTTTCATGGTGCATATGGCGTTCTCTTTTAGGCCTTTTTGCTGGGACCTCTGAGCAGTGACAGCCAACTTAATGTAATTTTGTAAAGATTCTAACGTCGTCTGTGGAAACAACAGAATAATATACAGAACCACTTCAAGTGGTGAGTAAAAGTTTCATCTAGGCCTGCATAAATTGAGACGCAAATTAACTAGCACAAATTTAGTCGCTTATCTATTGAAGGTGTTTTGGACATTCCTTTTGTTCAATGTAATAATATACATTGAACTATTTTTCACTGAAAGGGTTGTGGCCTCTAGCAGATGTTTTCTGAAACCCCTGACTCTACCTCCACATAGCACTCTGACAAACGTACATGACGTATTAGGTGAACGAGAGACCTCTGTACAGAACGAAATCGATTTTGCGTTGTCCCAGACATCCAAGCGCAATCCACAAGATCCCGTCAAGAAATGTGGAAAATAGTACACTTATTTGCATAGAGAGCTTTCGGTTGTCAAATAGACCTTATATTTATTTCTTAAAATCATGTAGCCTCTTCGAATCTCAGCCTCTTCGTAAAAAAAATATTCGAAAAAAAGCCGTCCTACCGAGGCGCTGTCTTCAACAACTGTCTGCCTGAAGAATTGAAGAAGCTACCAGTGAGAAACCTGAAGACATCACTGACGCAGTGGCTGCTGGACAGACCCTTCTACACCGTGCAAGAATTTCTAAACTGTAGGACTTAGGTGGGAAGGGTTAATTTAGCTAATTTAATATGAATTTCTAATTAAGCTCCATTTTACCTTTTTCTTAATGCAGAGAAATCTGATGCTTAACAGCAGACTTGAATCCTAGAACTTGGAAACATTTAGCCTAAAGAGATCGAAAAAATTCGACGACGAAGAAGCTAAAAGAGCAGTTTACATTGCTTCGACATGAGAAAAACCTATATAAAAAATACAAAGTATAGTCTAATTTAGTGCGTTGGAAATCTCATTGTCCCGTCAGGTGCAAAATTAAGTGCACCACATGGTGTAACAAGATCTCCACACGTAACGTAGCCGTTGTAGAGAGTTGATTTAATATGAATGTCGATTTCAGCTCCAGTTAAATTTTCTCTAATGCAGCGTCTGGAATTTGATTATGTTACAGACTTGATTCCTAGAATCTGAATTTTGTAATCTAGATGTCTTTAATGTCGAAATGATGAAATTTTTATTCACACAGTTTTGAGCTTCTTCGTAGTTATATGTTTTCTACTCTTAAGATTCCAGGAGTCAAGTCTGTACAAAATTACTAAGATCGGACAAGAATAAAAAGGTCTTAAACTTATTTTTTCTGTCTAGAATATTAATAAAAAGCGGCGGTTTTACAAGTTTTGTATGCTTTTTTAATGTCTGTAAATGGAGGGAAGGTTCCCCATTTTAAAGTTTCTTATCAGATTTATATTTGCTAAGATTACAATGGTAGCCCATTTAAAAAGCCACCATATAGAGCATCTTAATTGGCAAATAGTCTGTTAAATTAAATGTATGAGAACAATGAACTCAAACTTGATACTATGACAAACAAACAATATCATAACCTTGCCAGTTTTACTTTTGTTATCAGAATCTGAAAGGATAAAAAAGTTTTAGTAACAAAGTACACCTAATTTGTGTAGCTTCTTGATAAGGTACGTAAAAAATGACATAGGAATGGCTTGATCTCTAGGCTGGAAACTTTGTTTTTGTTCACTTAAGCTATCTTGAAGCACATTTTAACTAGCGATAGTCTTCTTTAAGCGTCATAATTGTTTATTGTTTAAGTATTTTTAAAATTTAATCATATATACGTATATATGATATATATAATTATATATATATATATATATATATATATATATATATGACTACATAAGGTTTTTGAAATCTCTTCCAATTATAATGTGCTTAGAAGAATGTTCTTCAAAAAGAACTGTATTGCATCATTTATGAATTTTGAGAAATTATAACTGAAGCTATTACAAATTAACATAGGCAGCACATGATGTTCTGACTCATAGTAAAAGTAAAGTATGAGAATTATGATTAATATTATCCAGCATTTGAGTCATTTAACTACTACAGTTAAAATATAAAGTGCAAATCTTCCAACGTCGTATTTTAGGATGTTTTCGAGAAGAATGCCTTAAATTTAACCGATGAAACTGTGTAGAATTGTCACCAATTATTTCATTGCATTACATATGTAGATATTCAGGATCGCGCTTGTAACCAGCTGAAACTAGGACAGAACTGTTTGAATCTCCATTTTGTATCCACACACATGTATGAGGGCTTTGTAGTGAACTAAACAATTTAAACCCCGTACAAACAATGATTTCGTGTATTTTTTATCTTAATACTAATAACTGTGTAATTTTATTGAATGAGAGCTCCCAATTTTTCAAGTAAAATGCGTTTTTGTGAATTCAGCCCCTTTTGCAAATAATCGTTGTGGGTTTCTTTGAATATGCAAATGACAACCCAGCCAGTAATGTCAAATGTCTCCAAGCCATTGTCACTGCTCCGTCAAACGATACACGGTCGATGTCTTGTCACCCTAGAGCCCTTGCCAAGTGGCCCTCTGTACTCCGCCAATGCATATCAATCAGCTGTTTACATGGTAATGAGGACTATACACCAGTCAGGACTGTAAGGTACTCGCCATTATTTCACGTCTTGCTTGACAATGCCTACTAAAACTAGCCTTGTGATTTAGGGGTGGATGGCGGAATAAAAGGATAGAAATAGGAAAACAAGAGAATACATATTACTAAATTAATAGATTAAAATTATGGTTTCTTAAATAAAAATAGTTTTCTAAAATTATTATATTTTTATATTTTAGTTCCTTAATTTTATTACTGTATTACTAATTTAATTGGTTCGCTTTATTTGTAATCTTTACTATTTTTGCTTATTAATTACTGTTTTTAGTGTGTACTAAATTTAAGAAATGATAGTCTTAACGGTTATTATCTTAAATAAATAACAATTCTTAACTAAATTGCAGTTTCTAACAGTTATAATATTATAGTGAATCGTATTGGTATTCTTCCATGCAGTTCCATATACCATATACATTATCAAGTTTTCGTTACGAGGAGCCAGGTGGTCCAACATCAGAACTTTGATGGTTACGATACGAGGTATCGTAAAAATAAGACGATAAGAACATCTCTTCCAACTGGTAATAGGTTTCTGAACGACCTATCTTAAGAAATTCGATACAAAATGTCGAAAGTAGGTTAAACACACCTCTTAGACCCTTTTTATTACCCCACCCTCTTTAAATTATAGTTTGTAAATACATAAACAATCACTCAAATCGAAAACTGCTTATGTCATTACCATATTTATTGCAATTATTGATTGACTAACAAACGTCGCACTCTAAAAAATGTTTACCAAATAGGAACGATGTATATATATATATATATATATATATATATATATATATATATATATATATATAGAAATATATATATATATATATATATATATATATATATATATATATATAAACCTCTAAATAATTCCGACGTCTCTTTTGTTTCCGTCTAATTTAGACGAGTATTGAATTGATACAGACTGATAGTAAAGTTATAGACTGGCACTGCAACTCTGTTGTATTGAAATCAGTTGGGTGTGCATTGCTAAAAACTATCTGACGTGATTCATTGTCACTTGACAGCACAACGGCGCACCCGTTTGCCAGATAATGCGCATATATCAACCTGAATGGTCGGTATGATTGAACATTGGCTTTCAATCACGATTTAACCGGATTTTATCACTTTAATAGAGATATACGATTGTATGTGATAATATGGTTTATGCACATGTACACATTGTAAGTGTAACAATGTGTGAAGGTCTGTATGATTTAATGCTGGCTTTCAATCACAATTTAACTGGCCTTTATCACTTTATTAGAGATATACGATTTAATGTGATATTATGGTTTATACAAATGAACACACTGCAAGTGTAACAATGTGTGAAGGTATGTATGATTTAGTATTGGTTTTCAATCAAGATTTAACAGGCCTTTATCACTTTAATAGAGATATACGATTTAATGTGATAATATGGTTTATGCACATGTACACATTGTAAGTGTAACAATGTGTCTTGTCTGTATAATTTAATATTGGCTTTCAATCAAGATTTAACTAGATTGTATCACATTAATAGAGATATGCTATTGTATATGGTAATATGGTTTATGCACATTGACATATTGTGAATGTAACAATAGATATATTATTATAAACAAGTAATGTGATTTTCTAAAAATTTTTGCTAATGGATAAATTTAAAAATTTCCCGCAATATTGCGTAAGCTTTGGGGAAACTAGTTTAAATATCCGAAAGTATGAAAAACTACTCTCCTCCCTGAATTCTTCATTTTATTTATGTTACTCCATTTCGACAAAGCTTCTAAACATTTTTCATTATTTGAGTTTTAGCGACTAAGAAATCACACTGATTAGCGATTTCCCAACTACACAGTTAATGTGTTAAGCAATCTTTTACCAGAAAAAAATCTTTAAAAAATAATACTGAAGTAGTTTAAAATTTAAAAACTATTTTATGTTACAAAAAACATTGTTTACAACGATTAAACTTAGCTTGATCTCAACCAAATTACACATTTTCAAAGGATTAACATTTTGTGTATATCGAACTATTATGATCACTCTCGTAACAAAATATAATTGGACAATACTGTGGTTTTTGACACACATCGTGAAACAGAAACTTCAGGCCATGAACGACAAAAATTTAAACTTTAACTAATTTAATTCTTTGGTTTTTAAAAGCAGGCCACATTGCTATATACGATTGAACATTCTGTATGACTGAATACGATAACTATAGTAATTTTTAACTGCCTCCGTAATTTAACCTTCATCCGCAAATAGAGGCAAATAATGACTTTGTTAAACCGGATACATTCAATAACCGGCTTTAAAAATTAATAATTATTAGTGGTCCATACATTTGTAATCAAGAATATATTGAATGAATATTAAATATACATATTTATACATTTAAGAATATATTAAATATTAATATCTTACAAATATGATACGTTTGTTGTTATATTTCAATATCAATACACACACAACCTATAATTTCACCTTTAAAACCATGCATATATCATTATCTGAGCGTTAGTAAAGCCTCAAGGGATAATAATTGAAAATTGTTGTGGAATTGTATGAATTTCTATACAGGAAACATCGAATTCGTTGATCTGCACGTTAGTTCATTCATTTTTGGCCGAGCATTATCAAAAACCTTAAAATTAATCCTATAAGTAACCATGATGACACTGAGGAAATCATGAAATAAATAAATTTGTATATAAACTGAGTACAATAATAAGAAATTTTAACATGTGACGAAGTAATGTACGTAGCGTAATACAATTACAGACTTGGAATTTCGCATGCAACCTCAACTAAAATGTTAGACAACACGTAATATGTCGTGGTTCTAACTTGGAATAACTGCAATAAACTCTATATATCGTTATTGAATTTCGTTCGTTTTCGTTGTATTTATGGTCGCTTGCAAACAATAGTAAAAATATATCATGCATTTTTTAATATTTTATGTTAGCAGGTTCTATCCTGATCTTCTATTAATACCTAACAATTATAGCTTCAAAATATATAAAGCACTTCCGGTACTATAGAGATGAACTAGTTTTTCTAGTTCATGTTGTGTGAAAACTAGTTCTGAATAGTCATTATGTGTCAGTAAAAGGTCTAAATATTCCGGGGTTAAGTTTCTTAGTCGTGTATTGAGGTTAGCTTTACTTCTGACGATAAATTTGAAAAACATACTAAGAGAATGTGAGAATTTGACGTTATATGAGTAACCTTACGTGTATAGTGTGTCTATGTTTGAGCAACAAAATTGTGTTTAACTAGTAACTAATAAGTGTCTACATATTTAAATAGAACGAGTTAGTCACGAACCATGTTATAGTATATAAAGACTATATACCGCAAGTTCAGGCCTAAAGATAAACCGATGCTTCAATGACCCTTGAGTATGATGACGGTCTGTTGTCGTTAACTCCAGATGTCATTAGACCAGCCCACCACTTGACCGTTCTTTAAGCCTTGCGTTTAATCTGGGCCTAAAATATTTATAGAGATACTGCAAATCCTTGTTATTACTTAATTTCTTTGTGTCGGTTCTAACATAAAAATCCTAATAAAAGAGCATATTTGTTTATATATTACGATGCAATCAATGATCGGAAATAAAAAATCAAACTTTATATCACGTTTATTTAATAAACATTTAAACTTCATGATATTAAACTTTACTTAAACTTACTTTAATGATCCATCAATACTTTATGTTAACCAAGTCATCAAGAATAGAGAGAAAAGAGCGACGATGCAACTAAAACGCAGACCGTTCCGAATCCCGGCACCAGTTGAATATAATAGTGTATATACTAATATTGTTTGTATTTGTTATCATTATTGTATAAATATTAAATAGGCAGATTATATTTCTTGTAATTTACATTTTAAATGCAGTTACTTATTATACTCGTAAAATTTATTGAATTATGCATAAAAAGAAACTAAAATATTTTATCTAGTTCATTTTCACAACGAAACTTTTAGAGGTTTTCTGATTTGAAAATAGCATCTGAGATTTCCAATAATACCGCAAAATTTTAATACATGCATATTATCATGACTATTTCAATTACTCATAAAGTAGTTTAGCTCTAGTTCACCTTCCGCTTAGTGCGGAATTGTGCACCTAGTAACACAATGAAAACCCCTCTTCACCTATATTACACTTTAATTTGTAGTCTAAGTGACTGTGATGGCAAAGTGATAACAAAATCATTAAATTTATTATATTCTTTCAGATTTTTTATATCTTCAGATTTACATGACTGCAGATTCCATGAGTCAATTTTCTGTGATAGCGCCAGATTTCAGACGCTGCTCTAAGCGGAAGGGCAAGTGGAACTAAACTCACATTCACGTTAACTAATACCGAGTTAACAAATAGTTTTCTGTGCTGATGGTAAACGGATCCAGGCTACAATTTCAGGCCACACGAACAAAAATAATCACTTATAAATCTATCATAACAGGTGTTGATAACAGCTTGAACACTACCTTGTGACTGAATACATTACGAAAGTTGTGAGTATATTTTTATATAATTCTTTAAGTGTAAATAATTTCAAATCTCTAGGTTTGTAATAAAAGGGAAAATACGATAGGTATTGTGGGTGTCAGTCAAAATTTAGCCTTGTAGCAAAGAGAAAAGCGTTAGGTAAAAGTGAAATATTTACGCTAAAGTTACTAATTGTCAACATAATGTGAAAGCGCACCTTTATCTCTACAGCTTTGTTTATCCGGCCATTAGCTTTATAAGTATTTCCTTACGCAACTTCCAGCTGAAACGCATTAATCTGTAAACCATTGTTTTAAACGCGTAAATAATGAGCAGCTTAGTACCATCCCTTAGTGATTTAGGTTCTTAGCAGTTTGCTCAAAATTCTTTCTCAAGCGTCTTGAGGAATAAATTTATGATCTCAATTAGATTCAGATTATTGTTAGAAACTAAAATGTTTCGTAATTTAACACAAGTAAAATCAAATATAATTATATTTAATATATATAATAATATAAATCCTTAAATTAATTTTGCTTTCTCCTCAACCAATTATTGTGGTTGACAATGATTATAATACACAGCTCTGAAAACCCTAGTTTTGTCAAAAGACAACTAATTTAGTTTTTATAAAAGTCTATAAATTTAAAGTAAGTTTATACTACATTGTCTCATATATGCACTGCTAGCAGTTACCCGCTCCTTTACAAGCAATTTAGTAGGCGTTACACGTGGGTGACCACTGCATGGTTCAGTGAATTATATTTCCGACGCCAAAGATGAGTTTTCAAGAAAATATGTAAAAAATTTTATATTTATGGCCATTCTAATTTGCTTTTTTTAGATATTAATATTGTCTTTTAGGTCTAATAACTAATGTTTGATAAAAATGTAGAGTTAAATCTACATGATCAATAATATTACGAGGTTTTTTTTTTTATAAACTGAATAATATTGATAATACTTTAGAAAATTTAGAGCTTAAGTTAGTACGATAGCTCAAAAGCACAATCCAGCAAACTTTCTTCTAGCATAGTTCTTGCCGACTGCTTCAAAGGGAGTCTTCGGTGTCAAATTCTCATGATTTAGGGCATTTTGTGAGAAAAATGAGTACTTAGCTAATTGCTGGAATCTAAGACGGCGTAATAATATTTTTACTCACTATAAATGTAAATCAATTGAAAATAACAAACAATGTTTACACAGAACATTTGACTACATTATAAATGTTTTTTTAATTGAGGGATTTTTAATTTTTTTTTATTTCACAACTTAAGGGACCGACGTGGGATTTTGTCGCTACTGTAAAACTAGTGGGGCATAGACAGGAGGGATTTACGAAATAAGAATAGATATATATATATATAATAAATATATATATATATATATATATATATAATAAATATATATATATATATATATATATATATTATATATATATATATATATATATATATATATATATATATATATTCATCCCAGAGATCCTAATAAAGACCATGTCAAATTTCGGAGAATTCGATGGAATGATTTATTCGTGAAAGCAAAACAAACAAACAAAGGCATTTTTGCATTTATAATATTATTAGGATTATGATTTTTATACACAGTTTTGTGTAACTGTAACAAAAATAAAATCATCTGTTGCAACGGTTGTTATATGTAACAGACATACAATAATTAAAGTAACTTTTAATAAAAAATGAAAATTACTTCACGACAGTCATTACTGTTAATACCATTCAGAAACGTTATGTCATAAGTGACGTCTTTCCAACATTAGAGAGAGGTGGGATAATGACATACATTCATACATGACAACGTTCACACATTTCCTAATTAATATCTTAGCTGATATATAGGCTAATAATAATTGTCTAATGAAGCAATAACAATATACCATGGATAATTAAATGTCAATAAGTTAATTATGTGCCAATTAAGATGTTTTATATATTTTTTCAGTGTCTAGACATTACAGGTGCTTGAAGGCTCTTTCCTTAATAATTAAATATAAAGTATGTCTTAAAATTATGCAAGCCTAATAAAGCTTATAATTTAATGTTTGAGAGTGAATTGTCCAGTTCAAGAACTGAGGAAAAAAATCTCTGAGAGATTTAAGGTATGCCAGCCAACCAATCTTTTAGATAAAATCTATGGCAATTGGTGAGTCTGTTTAAAACAATTATTGCAAAAACAAAGACTTAAATTGGTTTTGGTGCCGCCTTTCAAATATAGCTTAAGTGTTTTTATCCACTCAAACATGGTTTATATGGAGATTATTAATTACATTATTTCTAAATGATGTTTTATCATTGAACAAAAAATTGGATAAGAAACCGGGATTTTTGTGTATTCTATACCGGGACGAAATACACATTTAATTTATACCCAAAAATATCGGATTACTTGCTCCTGTTATTACGGATCAAAATACGGATTACTATTATTACTAGCTAAATAATAAAAATAAAAATTCACTTATTGAATATAAAGGGAGTTTATTGATAAATTATTAAAAACATAAACTAAAATTACTCATTTTCAACTTTAATGAATGAAAGGAAAGAAATTGATTAATTGAAATAAAATCTCTCTCACACAGTTCTTATGGTTTCTAATAAACTAATGCTCTCCTCAAATTGATAGAATGGTACTCTAATAAATATTTTGGCTTAAGTGGAAATTCTTAAAATCTTTTAAAATGATTTCTGAATTGATTTGTATTCCTTCTGAACTAATTGAATTACTTTCCTGAAAGTTTGGAATATTTGGAGATGCCTCGGTATTTCATTTAAAGTAGTAAACAATTTTGTAGTTGGCCCTTTTATAAAATCTATCTGCTCTAAATTACTTAAAGATTTTAATAGCTTTGTGTTAATTTATGTTATGTCCTACGGTTATCTCCAAATGTTCAAAAGTAATATGCAATATACAAATAAAAAAAATTATTCAGCAACTACTTACTCGTTGAAGTTCAGTACAATCATACATCAGTAAATCAAGATGCGAGTCAAAAAAGGGGAAATATGTGCAGGCATCCGATACACACACATTCTAAACTTAGACGCCCGGACCGCCCCGCGTCGTGGTTGCGAGACGGTCAAGATCACGGCAGCGGACAACTACCTATCATTTAATTTACATATTTCCACTGGAGAGCCTAAAATCAGAGGGAATTTGCAGTAAAACACAAAACAACATTACGCCCCACAATTAATTACGTGAACTTTACAAACATTACATGTACGGTCTTCTTTCATGTTCCCCCAAAGGTAGAGCCTGTACACTTGTAAATACGAATAAAGAGGCAAAGTAATCGTGAGTGTAAGACTTTCCAAACAGTACCGTGAAGCCTACCCATACCTGCTACAGTACTCTTCTGCACGATGAGTTGGGATTTTCTTGTACTAAGTTGAGAACTACTGTCACCCTTGTAGCTGTAACTTATCTCACGAATACACTTGTGAGACGTCTTTAAATGATTGCCATAATGCAAGAAAAGATGCGTGTAACAGGTAGAAGTCTGCATTTATAATGTATCATTTTACGTCAACACTTGTTAACTTCAAGGGTTTACACATATCTTTCTAAGGAATAAATTTAACAGATTGTAGTATGTCATATCTAATCTACGTACCCAATTTGAATTGTACAAAAAGCTATTAACTGCTAATTAAATTTTTTCTCAAAAATAATTAGAACATTTTGTTCTGCAAAATTTAGTTTCCTCTTTTGCCACAATATTTCCTTTCATTACACAAAACATGACAAACATCTAACATCTGAAGTCTAAAATATGTTTAGATTTCATAGCACAAAACATGTTTGATAAAGATATACCATTTTGAACATTGCTGTAGGTTTCACGTATTGACATCTATCCTTTTCCTTAAGGTACCCTTAAGACACAAAATTAAGCATTCACAAAAACTAAAGAATAAAATGTGCAGCTATGAACTCCCTCGTATAGATTTGTTAACTCTATTATGCACGTTAGCACACGCTACACACACCAGGTAAGGAGAAAGACTGAGGATAAAATCGATATCGGCACTTCCTGTAGTTTCGTGGAGAGTCATCTAGATTAAAAAAAAATTACTGTGAACTAATTCAATGCAATGTTATATAGTGTATGCATTGCAGTTGGTCTTAACCTCAATATATGTACTATACTATGTTTTATCTATGTAAAATAGTTTATACTAACCAAAGGATTACTGTAATATAAAGTAATATAATAATATAATTTTGTAAGTTGTTTTGCATAATAAAGTAATTTTGTTAGCTAATTATAGTTAAAGTTCACAAAATATTTATAGAATTTTAACTTAAGGTTAAATATATGTTATCAATCGCAGACCAGTATAATTGTACCTTGTAGGGGTGCCCGTTATTAGGAGCGACTTTAGTACGAGGGCTGGGTAAATATTATGCCGTTGGATAAAACAAAAGCTGACATTTCTCTCTTGCTGCAGGTTTATATATTATATTTGCCTATTTATTAGAAAAATAACTGATTTTTAAAACTAGATAATCTTGTAGGTATTTTGTGTACTAAACATTTAGTTAGTATTCCGTGTCAGATTTGTAAATTACTGTTAAGAAATAATAAAATAATGAGTTTTTATCAAGTAAAAAGACGTAATTTAGAATTGTAATTTAATAATATATTTTGCAGTTTTCCTAAAAATAATTATTATTTAAGAAATATGAGTGAGATAGTTATTGCTTATGAAAGTGAACTAGATTGTATTGCTAATAACCTGTTTGTAATAACGGGATGAGTGTTTTATGCTTACAGTAACCGATTCAACCACGCTGGTCTTAAATAAATTAAGACTTTTTTCATCTAAGTATTGTCCGTGTAAAAGTTATACAGTATAATTTATTGTGTTTTATTCTAAAGGTATTATCGCCGGCAAGTTTAAAAATTTCTTAATATACATGTACTAGTAACGTCAAATAATAAACCATGTTCAAACATCAATTGTGATCTTTATTAACCCACTAAGGTATCGTTGCAAATAATAATGGATTATATTACACACCTCTGAGAAATAGTTAATTAATGCTGGTTACTTTACGAACTATCTCAGCGAGCGACATTTTATAACAAGGAAACAGAAATAAAAAACTTTATGGATGGAGACAAATACAGAGCCGTTATGGAAGAATAACGACCGAGCTGTATTGGTTATAAAAATATCCACACGTGTGGAGTTACGACCTTTGTGATCTGTACGCGGTCGTGAATACCGCCTGAGACGTAATTTAGTAATACTTCATTAGAGCACGCTACATGCGCAAGCAATAACTAATGTATCCAATACAGTGCTTATACAAGGCACAATACTATTTGTAGAATCTCTGTGTCTGCTATAAAATAAGGTGGAACCAGTGTACGTTTTAGTCGGAATAACCTATTAGCATTAGTACATTGTTAGGCAGCTACGTCATAGTAGCAAGTAATTGAGCACCAATAGTAATACTTATCACTTAAGGGAATATAAGGACAAAAGTTATGTATATTTGTAGTATTGTACAAGATGGCAGACAGTTAACTATAACTCTTTCTATCATGTATTAGGCTTCACTTTGTTCGGCCGACGACCGTTTTACACATTTAACAATATTTCGTAAAATTTCAAGGCTGGTGATGAAATTAAAGGATTTAATAGTTATTTTACAATCGCATATTCATTCTAAACGGGAGTGACTCAGCACTTAATCATTAAATTAATCTTAATTGCATACAGTAAATTATTTAAACTTAACTGTATTTAATTCTCAGATATAACTTGTGTTTTGATACTCAAAAATTGATGAATACGTTCTAAATTTAATCACACCAAATTAGTCTAAAACATTTATCGTGGTCGAGAAGTGCATTTTCAAACAGATATGTTTTATTTCAGATAACCGCAAATGGCTGCAAAATTAATTTGTGAAGTCACGGTCAAATGGTTAGAAATTTATTGGATAGTTTTCTACCTCCAGTGCCGTAAAACACTATCTGACGTGTAGCACCTCCATTCCACATTATAACGTTCCACGTGGCTGCTTCATAAACTCGGTGATGTTTTAATGCACTCGTGTCAGACTACTAAGTGAAATTCATAACAAAGTGCAGATAGATTCAAATATTCAGCTTTAACTTTTGTAGTAGTTTTGTTTTTAACCCTTTCTGCTGGATAATTTTTTTTAATTAAATAAATCATTTGTATGGTGTAAAATGGTAGTTTGATCATTTGTATTAAGTTCATTCAAAGACAAAATAAAGTATAAATAAATTTTAATGAAAGTAATTGGGCTTTAACTATTTTAGTATGATTTAAAACTTATAACAGAACAATATTTCTTTTAATATCTCATAATAATATAAATATGGTGTCAGAAATAGTATAGGAATGCTTTGTTTATTGATTTACTATCTTCTACTAAAGAGGGTGAATTTTAAATGTCCCTGCCCCAAACGAGCTTTCCAATAAGTTTTAAGATACAGACTGACAAACTCCATTTATCACTGTTGAGCAGGAAATAAGTCATGTGATTATTATGTTCAAGTGGTGCCATTTTTAAAGCATTAAAAGTATTGTGTCTGTATATTGAGTTTCACATTTTACTATAATTTTAAAGAGTTAGTTTAGTATGGTGTTAAAATTGTAGTTGATTATTTTTTAAACAAAATTAGTATAACTAAGTATTCGTGAATTAAAATATCTTAAAATAAAAATATTTTTCGTTTTTTTTAAACTATTTTTTAAACTGAGCTCAGCAAATGTTAATCCCTCCTAGTTTATTCGGAAGAAAGACAGATTATATTATATGACAGTCATGATAAACTATTACATATGAGATTCATTAAGAGTTAATTTAGAATAGCTTTTCATGAAAAGCCGTTACTAAGACGCCACTTTTATGACACTACATAAAAAACATTAAAAAACGCATTTGAAAATGTTGAACGATTATTATTTCATGTGGTTCTTTAAATGTGAAAAATAAATATCCTACTTTAAGGAACACGACACAATGAACATCAGAATTTGTACCGAATGGACGAGACACATGGGGTTGGATACTGCTGAGGGCGCCGTAATAAATAGTCGATTGGCAAAGTTTACTTTTCCACTTCATTTCATTTCATTAGAAGATAACAGATTTTATAGAACATTATTTTGATAGTTTTTCGTTAGTTCATGTATATGGTACATACATACACATAAATACATACATACGCATAAGCATACTTCCATACACCCACACATACATATGTATTTATAATTTAATTATTTCATGTATATAATAGGTGAGATTTAGAATGTATAAATGGAAAAAAAATTATTCATTTACTCTTATTATTGTGGGATACTGCACCATATGTACAGTATATTACAGTTCAGATACAGGTTGATATAGTATAATCAATATTTAATTTTGAATGCAGAGTGATCTAAAAGTAATTGTATTAATATTGTACGTGGGTGCGAAATTATTTGCACTTTTCATTTTGCTAAGCCTCATTTAAAAAAAAAACACATGCACATGGCAATGAATTATACAACAATTTATGTAAAACGTTGACGTTAATTGATAATATAAACGTTGGAAAAAATTAACAGAATTAAAAAATGTCTTAATTGCCATGTCCTTATCCTGATTTATGGAGTATCTATCTATACATCATTAATCTGGCATAGTTACTTCCTTGTCGTGAGACTGCCGCTTCTCCCTGGACGTACGAAGGCCTCTATTTCGTCGATGTTCCTCACTATCCTCGCCGGTGACTCCTTCCCGTCCTTCGACCAAGCGGACGCCAATTGTCCGTCTCTGACCAAGGACATCTTTATCGCAGTCGGCTCGCACCAGTATATGTTTATTCTATGGTGTGAGATCATCCAGAACTATAACCGGCGCAGGTCGTAGAGACACTGCCCGTAGTTTGAATTCTTTTCTTCTTGGCCGCAGAAATCCATTCAGCCTTTGTTGAGCTGGACACGAACTGGATGACGATAGAGGGGTGAAAAGACTTGCTCCGAGGTGCCGGCAAGCGGTGGGTAATCGATATGGACTGTCTTTCGTAAGTCAGATCAAGCGTGGTGGCCACTGTTTTGACGATTTCATAAACATTCTCACTTTTTTGACAGGGTCACCCATAATTGTAATGTTATGGTTTCGGGAGTACTGTTGAATATCCGCCATTTGTAAATCTACGTCAAATACTCGTCGAAATAGGACTTCACGTTTAGTTCGGAGTTCAACACATTCCGCTTTTGAGTACAAAATTTTCCGCCTCTAAAGAAGAAAGCCTTTGATGAAATTTGTCTAAAGATGCCTGTAAACCAGTAACATGCTGTCCATCGCGCTAAAACCGTCTCTATTTGCAGCTTGGCTTACAGAAATTTCTTTAAGAGTTAACTTAAATTTACAGTAAAATGAAAAATAGAAAATGCCTGATTTAGAATAACAAGTGATTATTTAGTAAAAAAAAACTTAATTCAGAACTGAACAAAATTCACACAAAAAGAACTGTTACATAATACAAAAGTTTATGACTTACAGTTTTAAGGATAATTACTTTAAGATACGGTACCGCACAGGGATAAGACGGGCAGGCCGCCTGGATTGCACAATCACGAGCGGCTTTTCTTGACGACCGTCCTCAGGGACTGACTGATAAGAACTGTAGACTGACTGATAAGAATTATTCAGTGTACAAGTGTAACCCCAAGGGGCCAAAATCCACCTAATGTAATCCATTGAAATGATACATATTTGCTGTAATAGTAAATACCTGATTTAGAACGTTGCAGGTGAATTTAGGTGTGGGCTGTACCTAGAAAACTATGCGTCGAGAAAGGAAGAGCGATTGAATGAGAGCGTAAATAAAATCTGAAAATGAATAACCTAAAGATAACGGCAGTATTGCCAGCTTACCTAAATAGTACTGGAGTTTATGTACAGCGTAGTACCAAAGTCGGTATGGTGTGGAATAGGGAGCATCCTATAACAGCTGTGCCTGGGCCATGGACTCATTATTAGATGATGCAGACCTGCCCTTCCACATTTTATTGTCGTTAAATATAATACAACAGGAGATTTATGTAAAGAGATATGTATTTTTAAAGCATATACAAAACTTACAAATTTCAAGTTAGTTTGAGAAATTTTTCAAATATTCACTTTAAGGGTAACCTAAGGGCAACGAAGGCTCGATTACTGTAAAAGTACCATATTTCAGGCACAGCACCTAATACTTGTAAATATTTTGTGATGAGGTGATACGTCGTTGATGAAACTTTTTACAAGTTCTTGCGAATGGTTTTGAAAACATGCAAAACCTCGTATCTATAAGACTCATGAGGAACTCTAATGATAATATTCATGTTCGAATAGTTTTGGTTGTGAGAAAAAATTACATTGAGAGTAACGATTGGTTATGCAATAATGTAAAATACTCACCTTGAGGGTATCTATAGGATTCACGAGGACGTTTAATGGCAATGGTCATATGTTAACTCTGCTAATTTTGATAAATATTTTCATTGTCAATATCGCAGTATTTTGCTGAAATTTCTTAATTAGTAATGCAAACAAATCGCCTTGCTCGTATCTATACCACTCACGAGGGATCATATTGGTAATTAAAATAATACTAAATGTGATAACAATTGTCATAAAAGTATTTTAAACCCATTTCTTAGCGAGCACCCATCAGTAAGACAAACACGTATAAGGTTTCATGTAATCCGTTCTGTATTTTTGAAGATTTCGTGACGAGTCCGTCTGTGAATTTGGCTTATATATGTTTAATTTAACATGCGTCTGTATATGTTATCCGAATGTTATTGATGATTCTCGACCACATGAAACTCCTTTATTGGGTGTTTGTTATTTAGCCAAGCCTATCACCTAAGGGTATAACAAATTTAATTTATGTAAATCTGTCTATTCACATGATATTTCAAGAAAGATTTGACCTATCGATTTTAAATTTTGTCTGCGTAATTATTTCTATGCAACATGTTCAAAAGGTGATGCATGTCACTTTATGGGATTTGGCTGAGCGTTATCAAATATTTTTGCATTGATCTTATGGGTAATTATGATGGCAAAAAACACACTAATTATGATGGAAAGTAGTTCAAGCTGCATAATTGTTACCCACTATAGATACTCATACTGTTTGCGTAAACTGAAATAGGGAGAACATACGGCCTAGGTAGTATAGAGTGACTGAGTAATATATTTGATGGTTCTTCTCTAACTCCACAGTGAAAGTTAATATCCTGGGAGAGATTTAAAGCTTTAGATCTTAATGAAACAGGACTAAGTAAGAGATGGGTTCTATATTCCCTGAAATAATATGTTGCACTGTTTAGTAACTTACAAAAAACTCGACATAATCGAATTTTGGATCATGAAATGATATGTTAGGGCAGACTTAAAAAGAAGCTGTGATATATTTTCAGTACTTATTGATAAGTGACAGAATTCAGGTGAACAGACATGATAGCCAATGAAAAACTGATTTTTTGAGTAAGTTAAGTTATTTTTACAGATTTGTGTAATGGAAAATCGTCATTGGATTAACAAAATATTTAACTTTGTTTATTAACTAGATTTAAGCCTGCAATATTTCTTAAGATGTTACACAAAATTACAGTTTAAAGAACTTGTTGGGGCCGAAATAAATAATTAATATATGGTTTTATTATAATTTTCAAATCTATATAAAAATATATTTCTTAAAAATGTGTGCACATTTTTACTTCAATTCATAGATGGGGGTATTTGGTCTTTTATTGGGTTATAAGAAACATCTCATTTTTGATTTAGATATAATAAATAATATCTTTTAAAATAATGTTTTTGGTTGGCATGTTATCAATTCTAGTAATTTCTACAACTTTCCCTATCTATAAATATTTTATGTAACAAATATAATTGTTGTAAAGTCGGAGGAATGTAAGGATAACTGCAGGAAACTCCTTAGTTAGTGGTTAAAGTGTTAACCTGATAAGTAGAGAGATATAACAATTAACCTTGGAAATACGTATCACAACATAAACGCACCCATAACTAGTATCGCAATCCAAAGAAAGGTAATGGTCTCAAAGGAAAAAACTGTACCAATTATTCCGTGTCACATTTGGGTTGGAAGTCTGAATAAGGTAAGAGTTACCGAACATTTAATCTTCTTTTTTTTAGTTCCCTACAGCAAAAACTTCACTATTTTATCCTCTAGTCAAATAACAATATGCACTAACTTTAATTTATTCTTTTTTATAATGTTTCGAAGTTTATATCACATTGCTAATTCACAGAAAAATAGCTAATAGTGCATCTTTTAGTTGGTAGTAGATTACCAGTTCAGTTTCAAACTGTTAATAATATTATAATAGATTATTTATATTTTACTGCTCAAATTAAATGCACTATTCTTATATTGTATTTGAATGCGGTTTAACTGCTGAAATTTAGTTATACGGCTGTTACATTGTAATTAGTTGCTATTTTACTGCTAAACAGTTATTATTATGGATCTTAGACTCTATTGGGCTCCTATTTCACAGCTAAATACTCAACCTACAACCAAAATAATCTAATGATATAAATAATCTAGCTATAATCTAGATATGTTTAACTAAACATCATGATAACCTATCATCTGTTGTGTTAATAGTTTAAATAAGTAATTATTAACGTAATGATCTAACTAACGCAAAGGATTGCTAAGAACTGTGTTATTTATGCTAGTTGTGTTATTTACTGATAAATAAATATAGTGCAATGTGCAATAGTCTGGCAACCTCTAAATGTTCTTTAGTGCAGGAAAAAACTAATAAATATTTATTACCCGCACAACATCTCTCACTGAAAAAACCGCGTTCATGTGAAATTACCCGTTTTGTTTTAATAATATACTCAAAGTTTGTTTTTATGATTTACAGTTTTCGAAAGTAGATCTCGTTTAAGTTATTGAATCATATTAATGATTCATAATATCCGGATAGGACGGGACCACTCAATCCTTTTTAAGATTAAGAACAAATTAAAAGAGTTCAATGTAACTCGAAGGACCAAAGAATTTTGTGTTCTTTGATAATTTAAAAATCAGGACACATTGCTGGGAAAGGACAAGAGTAGCGGGATAAGAAAAGAGTTTATATGGAACGATAACTCACTGACGTCGTCCTCGCTTCAGGTCAGGCCGAAGGTCTAGCTTGGACCCTTCCTTGGGCCTCCCATAGTGTCGCTCTATGTCCACAGATATCACTTCATAAAAGTCACTGGAATCGTAGTAGGCTGAAACTCGTGGCTGAAATATACCATCGGTCTATCACTAACGGGTTTATATACTGACAATCGAGATAACGCCCGCACTTTGTCAAGATGCCCCTCTCAAGTTTCCAAACTGAACAACTCCGACCACAAACTAACTGGTTTTGCGAACATACTTTTTTGAGAGCGAGAACGCTTACGCTAGGTCATATCGTGAACAAATCCGGCGGATCACTGCCTGTGGAGCGTCCAGCCCTAGCTAACCTAAATAAATCAGACCATCACGCCATGACAATAGGCCAATGAAAAAGATTACCTGATTTAATGCCTGAGTTCAAGATACAATTCGGCGCAGACTATTGATTCGGGAATATAAATACAAAATTTTGTATACAATATCGCAAACAATGCTAAAATTTACATAACTTGATATAGTAACATCTCGTAGTAGCAAGATATATCATTGTAATTGGCACTGAAATTTGCAGTTCATACATTCAAAAGGATTTTGTTATGAATTCATATAACTTAGGACTCAACTAAGAAATACATAGTTAACAATGCCAATATGTTCAGGATGAATGGTACGGAAGCACCCAGTTTTGCCTCAGCAGCGCTGATGTTCAACTGGGTTGAGTACTCTGTGTTCTGCTCCATGCTGCTGCTCTCTCTGCTGGTCGGGGTGTACTTCGGTTGGTATAAGAAGCAGGACACCGTCGCCGAGTATTTACTTGGAGGGAAGAAGATGTCAGTTTTTCCAGTAGCAATGTCCCTTACCTTCAGGTGATTTTAAGATAATAATTCATATTTCCACGAAAATGATTAGTTACGATTAATTACTTACTATCTGTAATAGAGGTAACCATAAAATAAGGTTATATAACCATTAATAACAATTTGAATAATAAACCTTTTTCAAGGTCTTCTTTTTAATAGCACAGTATTAAAACCAGGTTTATTGTAAATGTTGCACCAAATTCTTCTGCTAGTATGTAAATCTGTGTAATGCAATTTTACTTTCAGTCACGTTTCTGGTGTAAGTCTGATCGGGGTTCCAGTAGAGATTTACTCATATGGGACTCAATATATAGTAATGTGTATCAGCTTCGGTATCATGTACTTCATAGTGGTAAACAGCTTCCTGCCGGTGTTCTTCGACCTCCAGCTGAATTCGCTGTACGAGGTAAGCGTTTTATTACCAAGAGAGGATACACGTAAAGCATTCTTTGCTATTACAATGAATTCCTTCTCAAACTCGATATTGTCAAACTTACATATGAACCTAGAATATTTTATTAGCCTAAGGATAATTTACTGTGTTATTTTATAATATTGCCAGCTTTTTATGACTGTCAAGCCTTAGCAAGGATTCTATTGCCGTGTACATGCTTTCTCGCTGACTACAGTTAAAACATGTTAGAGCAACACCGAGAACAACAACATGTGATAACCATAATTAACAAATACCTTCCTTGGTTCATAAACAAACAAATGATAAAATTTTTTGGGTATACTAAGGGATTCCAGATGATATATTTATTTCAGTTTACCAGAGATATTTTCTAATTACTTAAAATGAGGCAGGCAACCAATTTTTAGTACGTAACTCTCTGCTATGGGGTGCTGAAAAGTCCCGGGACGGTCTAATAACTTTTGAACTAATTAAAATATAACAACCAAAATTTACATCAAGCTTTTGCTCATATAAAACTATTATTTTATGTATTTCACCATGATATCCTGCTTATGGGGGACGTTCCGCTAGGGGTTGGTGAAATTTCTTAAATAGAAGCATAGGTCGAGTCGTACATCAAATTAAAGCTCTTTTTAATTAGAAACATTTTTAAAATGCCTGCCCGTTCTCCAGATTTGTCCCCTTTAGACTACTTCTTTTGGGGCTACCTCAAAGAAAAAGTGTTTAAAAACAAAACCTCAAAATTTGGATGAGTTGAGAAACCGTATTGTAAGAGAAGCTCAGGGTGTTCCTGTCCAAGCTTTAAACAATGCGATATCAGCGTTCTACAATCGATTGGGATATTGTCAGCAAACTGAAGGCAAACACTTTGAACATTTGTTATAACTGTTTTGGTAAGTGATTTGAAGTAAAAGAAGTAAAATAAATAAAAGATTAAGTGTCTCAGTTTTCTCTAACAACCAGAATGTTTGCATTTGAAAAATTCTGTATTTTATAATCTTTGAGTGTCCGCCATTTTGTAATGCGTCAACTGTTTTACGTCAGATTTTCGCTAAAATGTTTCTAATTAAAAAGAGCTTTAATTTGATGTACGACTCGACCTATGCTTCTATTTAAGAATTTTCACCAACCCCTAGCGGGACGTCCCCCATAAGCAGGATATCATGGTGAAATACATAAAATAATAGTTTTATATGATCAAAAGCTTGATGTAAATTTTGGTTCTTATATTGTAATTAGTTCAAAAGTTATTAGACCGTCCCGGGACTTTTCAGCACCCCTGTATATGCGATAAATATAAATTTTATAAACTTGTAATTAAATTCAATATGGATGTTAAGCTATTAATTAGATATATTCGACTTTTATGCAACAATCACATTATTGTTTTCTCCGGTTATTGAAATTTGACCTGAAAATTAAAACTTTGTTGTCTTCTAGACAAATGCTTAATTTATACACACTCTAGCGTATCCAAAATTCAAAATTAACAATACAAAAACAGTAATAACGTAACGTAAAAACTGCAACCTTTAGTATTACATCAGCCGTTTACCTATATTCAGCGTAGAATCGATGACAAGTGTCATATTATTTTATCTAATCTTCTAGGCGTAATGAGTAATACTATTACTGTATTGTACAAATACAACAATAACATCATAGGTAAAATTTATATTACTTTATTTCCTTAATTTTAATAGAAAAATAGTTTAACTCTTCTTTATGATTTCAGTATTTAGAACTTCGGTTCAGTAAAGGAACGAGGACTTTAGCTTCGTTAATATTTGCGTTGTCCTTGGTGAGTTTTGTCTTTGACCTTATATAGAGTTTTATATATAATATAACACTGAATATAAGTTTCTGAATATTATAATTATTACATATGCAGTCAAATCATTCTGATCTAATACTAAAGCTCAGAGTTAATCATGTAGCAAGGTTATAAACATTAATTTAGTTAATTAACAATCAGATATCTACTTATAGGTGATATTCATCCCTGTTGTAATCTACATCCCGGCGCTGGCTTTTAATCAAGGTATTGTACAACGAGGAATTATCATTTATCAAGCAAATATCAATAAGTTAAGTCTAAATATTACTATCAGCTGGGGTTTCTTAATATTTTTATATTTATATACTGTAGTGACTTAATAGCAACTGCAAGTCTTCTTGAAACTTGCAAATTTGTATCATTTATAAGTTAGCGTATTTATTAATTAATATTTATAGAAGTATTGTCGTTTTGCTAACTTGTATTATGCATGTACTTCTTGTAATAAATTGTATTAATGGCTGCTGCCGTTGGAAATAAATAAATAAAAACAAGTAATTTACTATATTACTCGGTGTACTCAGATTTCTTAATGGTTTGATATTTAACAGCATTGCGATAGAGAAATCACTTAAAAAGTCCAATATTGTTAAATTTTATGACAGCATGTTTGAACTCCAAAGGTAAGGGTTGTGCCTGAACCCTTGCACATTAAATTAAATCTGTATCGTTTTGCATATTTTCTTGTATACTGTCTATATTACGTTAATTCGTATTTCTTAGTTATGCAATATGTACAGTCTTCAGTACACTTTAACTCTTTGTGAAGCTATAATGCTGTAGATGGAGCTTATATTGGTCACTGTTTAAATTACATTAAAATACAAAACCAATATTTAATACATATTATTGTGAGGCCTTTCGATATCCAAGATACCTTCATCAGACACATCACAAAAATATTGGTTTTGTTTTTTAATGTAATTTAATGAAGCTATAATGTTGCTAATTCCATACTCAAAATTATGGATGGACTCAAATTTTTACATGTATGTTCAAAGGGTAGAAAATTAATACGGAGGAATTTCAGACATGCCAATTTTTTAAAGTAATCAAACAATTAATTTCGTGATGAATGAGAAATAAAACTTCAAAACCACACTCAATCCTGAACTCTGTAATACAAGGGAAGAAAACTACCATTCAACTAATCCTTGACCAGCTGATAACGACAGTGATAACAGTCGTTGTAACTAAATAATCCAATCCAGCCGGTCCATAGCCGACACGTGTTTGAAATTATTTTAATTCCATGCCCGTGTTGGTATATGTGGCCGTACTCGTGTAATTATCGATAATATCGAATCACCGATATTCATGAGTAAAGAATAATAATTGGTATATTTACTTAAACCACATTACATTATAGGTATTTAAAATTCCAGTATAAAAAAGTAATGATGTTATGGCGAATAAAAAAACAATCTAGGCAATGTGTATTTATAAATATAACGAACTAAACCATATAATATATAGACCATGTACCTATGGTTGACTATTTTGAAGGATAAATGTGTCTGGCACTAATAAAAAATGTATAAAAGTGCATTGCACTTGCTTCCATTACAAATGGGAAGTATTAGTGTTAGTAAAAGAATATTCAGAGGTAACCTATTACCAGGACACTGTTATATATATCAGTTACAGTTGGACTGAATGATTTGGTGTTCTTCATAACGTTTTTCAGGTTTTAGTTTACTTGGTACCGGTAATAGTCATTTCGTGCAATCAATGAGGCTAGGAATGGAAATATTACACTATGGAATGTTATGTAACATAAATAGGTTTTAGGTTATATAAATAATTAAAAATTAGATTATAGTAAATATATAACTATTAGTTAAATATATTACAAAGTTAAATATAACGTTTACAATTGTTCACGTCATCTAAGCTTGGACTTGGGTACTATCTGGAGGGATGCGTTTCTCATTTCGCAAGAAGTCGAGGTGGCGCCATGTGTCACCGTCACCGTACTTTTATGGCCAGGGGACATTTCTGATTGGAATTTTCCCTACCTCAAATCCCTTCCTAAATCGTATAACGGGATGTGACGTCGGAAAAGTTCGACGTTCTGGGACGTGACCTTTGGTCGGGAAAATACCAATCAGAGATATCCCTGGCCATTAGTGTTGGCTTCGGCGCGGCGGCCCGAACTTCTGGCAAAAATGAGAATCTTATAGGGATATTACTTAACAGGGTAAACAAGACTGACAGCATTTAAATTGTTCCGGTCGTAATTCAATACTACCGTTAATTCGAGTGTTGGACGTTTATAATACTGCAGTCATTTAAATTATGAGGACATGTAATGCAGGAACATTAAACATTTTAGTACTGCTTTAAAAATGATGTTATAAAATAAAAACACTTAAACGGTTAGTTTAGACATGAATTTGGTTAAATTTTCTTTTCCTAGATTGTGAAATTTGAAACTATGTTTACAGTGACTGGGGTCTCAATATATGTAATCACGCCCATCGTCTGCCTCATCTGTGTTACCTACACTTCTTTTGTGAGTTACGTATATATTTTTATATTATTAGCTGTTGCACTATTGGTAAAAAAGTTGGCTTATGGTAGCTGTTCTTTCCCTATGCTTGTTGCAGTATTTAAAGGTGTTATTATTTTTCAAATATTAGTATTATTCTACGTTTCAGTTTATAATAATACAAATATTACAAAAGGCTTCGCCGTTAGCTTGTGAAAAGTGAATAACGCATTTATTAATTGTTTATGTTAGGACATGGTAATAGTTAATAAATTTAACGTACTTTTGTAAGCAAAATAAACAAATTGAATTTCTTCTAGGGTGGCCTGAAGGCGGTAGTATGGACAGACACGTTGCAAAGTATATTTACTATGTCAACCATTATCTTCATTCTGGTTCTGGGACTTCTGAAGATTGGTGGCATATCAGAGATGATCAGGATCAATGAAGAAAGTCACAGGTTGGAGCTATTCAAGTAAGCAGGCGCACAAATTGTATAACACCTTCAAAGATTTGCATTTAAAAGGAAGTTTGAATCCAAATTTTAATCTTAATTCTCTGTGTGATAATTTTAAAATATTTTGGTGTCGCAATAAGGAAGATGTTTTAAATTTAAGGACTGGGGTGAAACAGGTACTTGAATAAGAAACAATAAGTTATGATCGGAAACTAATTTAAAGTATTAATTTAAATGAGCTTCATTCTGAAATAATGTGGTTTTCTGAGCTATAAAAGAAGTAAAAGGTGGCAAAAACAGACAATGGAGTGTATCCGACAGCTTGACAAGATTATTCTAAGCATGATGGGCACTTTAAGATAATTCCGCTGAATGCTTTTTGTTCTTACTTTCCAACTGAAGTTTTTATAAAAGTAATTTTTATGTATAACAGAGTGTTGTAAACAAATTGTCTTTCTTAAATATGACGATATAATAAATGATTAATATAGTAGATGTATATAAAAATCTATAGATTGCTGAAAGTAAAAACAAACTTATTACGACATGTCTCTTCAATAAAGAATGGATATTTTTATATAGACACCTAAGAAAATTAAATAAGGCAACACATTGCAAAATTTTATTTCAACAAAACAACTTTACTTGAGGTTTCATATTGTAATTTCACAAAATTCCAGTAAGAAAGTCAGTTTTAGTGAAGTAACCTTTGTTCATAGAGTAATTATTGAAACTTTCTGTAGTGGCAGATTGTACAATGCAATAAAACACTAGAGAAGCAGTTCCCAAGTAAAATAAACACGAACGTAATGCTTTGTAAAGTACCAACCATAATGAGATAGTAGGTTTTAAAATTTTAATCTTGTTAAATCTAAGAATACACTAGGATGATACAAGCTACCCAATATATAACCTTTACTGGTAAAAATAAGCATATATATTAAAAAAAAAATTAGCAGTAATTTTTAGTATTTAGATGTTAAATTTATTTATGATCTTATACATGAAATTTTTTATAAATTTAGATAATAGAACTGAAGAACTCAGTGCAAAGAAACATTAAGCAATTGTAAAACACCTCGAATTAAAGTGAGTGTATTTCAATACTTTCATTTCAAAAAATATATTTCTTATAAATAGTCTTAGAGGAGTTAGAGTAGGAGAACCAAGATTGAGAGATTACTAAATAGATAAAATGCCAATTAACTGCAAGATATATAAAATTTTACTGCAAAAATAAAATATAAATTAAGTTAAAATTTATAGCAGAACTAGAAGATTTTAAACTTCACTTAAAATATTTACTTGCCGAATAGACTTTTGTATGATTTAGAGGATAAAAAGATAATTTAAGTTAATCCGTTGTTGGAAATGGTGATTAAAAATCAAGAATTACTTTGAATATATTTTTTATTGAGTTTAATAGAATAAAAAAAAAATTTATTTCAGGCAGATAATAAATTTTCAAATAGAATTTACGTCGATTTTTTTATAATTTGTTTAATTCTTTTTTAAGAGGTTCTTTATGAGTTAAACTGAATCATTGTTACTTTTTAAAACATTTTTAATTCAAGAGTTTTCAATTATAATATTGGTGGATTATTTAGGGTTTCACAGAAACTTTACATTGCTTTTTTGGTTTCTCCCAAAAGTGAAGCGTCATATTCCTATCTACTTATGTTATATATGAACAGGGTGTTTCACACCAGGGTTTCACCATCCACTATGACTGATATTACTTATCATTCTAAACAAAAAATATTCTATAAACATAGTTCGAAAAATTTTAGCCGCTAGCCACCATTTTGTATTTTTTATGCAGGCGCATTTCGTTGAAAAATGTAGTGTTGAATTTGAATAAACATATCACAATAGTTAACGGTAAGTAAAACTTTGTATTATTACAGCTAATAAAGTTTTTTTATTAAAAAAAATCCGTATGTGATACATTTGGTACATGTAGCTTTATGAGTCCAAAAATATGCATTTAGTTTAAATAAAAAATAGCAGATAGCGGCTAAAATACACATTTCACGAACCATGTTTACAGGAAATTATTTGTAATGATCAGTAATATCAGCCACAGACGTTTGTGACTCTTGTGTGAATACCAGCGGCTTCGCACGCATTTTCTTTTGAAAACTCGGACAATATATTCATGTATTCTTTATCTATGACATAATAAACACTCCTGAGATAATCGATAGTTCACTCAAAGCTATTCCAATCTCCTGATCCATTTTAGATTTAAGTTTAAAGAACAGTGCTTTGGGGTCCTGAAGTCGTAAAGTAAAACAGTTTTTATAAGATTCGTACTCCCTCCAACATTCCATGATAATTTATTGAAGTGCTCCGACGATTTCAGTAACAATAAGAGTTAGCCTTTTTATTCCCAATGACGAAAGTGTATCGTCCAACTAAAAAGTTGCTGCGGTCAATATGAGTCTGTTCTGGTCGTTTCACCAGAATTCACCCCAGGTCTAATCTATTTACAGTTCCACAATTGATTTATGCTGTTGCACTAACCAAAACAATGGTCTCATATGTTGGTTTCGGAATTCAACTTAGATTAAATTTTTGTGATTAAGTGATTTTTATATTTTTACAGATCAATAAATATGTTTAAGGCGTATATGCTTCTAGTATAAGGGCAAGAGTGTGTTATCCCCATTTGCTTTTAAATAAATACACTAAAAATGGCCAGACACAATTTTAAAGGAGCTAACTAGATTCGATTACTTTATATGCAAACGTTTAGAGTTTTATTTAATGCGGTAGTTTTTTATAACAGCGTATAAAAAGAATTTCCATGGCATCAGATGGATTATATTGATCTTTGGCGCAATCAAAATTTAAAATTAGACCTTCGTCTCTGCAATCTGGATTACACTACCGATCAAGCAGTTTACAGTAATTTAATAGTTACTAACATTTCAATGTAAACAAATGTTTTCTGCCTCTTTTTATGAAATTCAGCTGAAAGTGTTAACAGCTGAAAGTAACAGTTCACTTTGTATTACGTGTCGTATCGCAATCTACCGGATCCAACTCCGGAGTAGCGGGCCGCCCCACTGAGGAAGTAGCGGATCACTGAATATGTGATAAATTAGATTTTTATGTCCAGTAACTCTGTGTAATGTTTTTTTTAGCTCTATTTTAAATGTTTGGAAAAATATTTAACCGACCCGGGACATTTTGGACACCCACATTATAAATATATATATATATATATATATATTATAAAGGTATATATATATATATTATATTTATAATGTGTGTGTGTGTGTGTGTGTGTGTGTGTGTGTGTGTACACGCACTAGACTTTTACGTAAATACTTTTAAAAAACTCCTTTGGCATGTTTGAATTTTGACAAAATTTATCGCTATTTACTTATAGGTTTTTTTAATTTTAGTGTTCTTATCCTTCTTGTGACATAAGCATTTAAAAAAATGGAATAATTTAACTGTATTATTTTATTAAGTTTATGTATTAATTATTTATTATAAATAATTGCTACATAGCTAAAAATACTAAAAAAACGAGTACATTTTAAAGAAAAAATAAAAAGAGGTTGAATGTGTATTAATTGTATATTTAAAATAATGCATATCTGTAACGCTACAGTACAAAATAAGGTAGTACGAATGCTCAAGGTGTAATATTGTTCTTATGAGGATAAAACTCAAGGTAATTTTACCTTATCACGGAACTTAATCCTTTACACTGCACAAAGTAAGAGGGCTTCACAACACATGCTGTACACTA
>NW_025780902.1:15000-45533 GCF_021130785.1 Homalodisca vitripennis | reverse complement strand
TGAAAGTAGTAACACTTCTTATTAACCAATAATAAGTGTTTAACTGATTTTAAAATTATATATATACTCGCCTTCGGCTCGCTGGGGGCTACGCCCCCCAGGCCCCCTTTTGGGTGTTTGCCGAATTCGGGGATAAGAGTGATTTGGGGATGGGTAAAATTCGGACATGAGGTCATACGGGATTCCCAGGGGGGGGGGGGGTTTTTAGCGTTTACCGGGAGTTAAGACATCAGGGGGTTATCTGTCATACCAGGAACTTCCCAAGGGGGTTTTAAGAGATTTAGTGATTTGTAAAATTCGGGACAGGTGGTCATGCCAGGAAATTCCCAGGAGGGTATAATGTTACCGGGGGGGGGGGGGTTAACACATCAGGGGGTTTAGTGTACTCAGGAGGTTATCTGATCATACCAGGAAATTTCCGGGGGGTAATGTTACGGGGGTTAAATGACACACCCCAGGCCCCTTTTTGGAGTGCTTGGGCCAAAAAATTCGGGGATTAAGCGGAATTCGGAATAGTATTAGACTTTTTTATTGAATTTTCCAGTTTTAATCATAGTTTTGACTCTAAGGCCATTTTGTGGCTTAACCGTTAGAGATACGACAAAAAGTGACTGGACCTTTCTTATCGGAAATTTAAAATTTTTGTCTTTCGATTGTGACCTCAGATTTGATCTACGACCTATGGTTTAGTCGGTACAAACGCTTGGAATAAATGTCTGCACTGGTCTCGCTATTGTGTAAACAGATTTAGTGTAAATAAATTAAAAACTTCGTTTATCAGATGTATTAAGTTGATCAGGGGGTTTAAATTTAATCAGGAGTTCCATCAACCAGAAAATTCCGGGGAGGGGGGTTTTTTTGTTCTCGGGGGTTAAAGAACGCGTGTACTTTTCTTTACTGTGTCTGGGCACGAGGAATTTTTATGAAAATAAAACGTTGATCAGGGGGTTAAAAAATTTACTTTGGAAATTATCATTCCACGCCAGAGTTTTGACAATGAACTAATTATTCATAAATTAAATTAAAAAAAACTCTGTCCCTATCTACTATTGAACCTTCACTAACGCTCAGCCAACTCCGAAAGACACTGAACCTTTTTTGTAGATCACGTTGATTTCCTAAATCCCGTTTAAAAATTTGTTTGAGTTACGACCAACCGTTTAGCCGCTATCAAGCCCGGAATGTAAATTTTAGGGGAAAATGTCCAATATTTTCACTTAATCGCGTTTTGCGGTCAAACTAATGGAAATATAGTAAAAAGTCACTTGAACCTTTTTTGTAGGTCATCTTATTTCCTAAAATAAAACTTCGGTCTTACTTTGACCTCCGACCAATGGTTTCGCCGCTATCGACCCCAAAACGAAAGTTTCACGTAAAAGTTACAACAAAATTGCATTATAATCATTGTTTTTCGGCTAAACCAATGGAGATAGGGCAAAAGGTTACTGGACCTTTTCTGTAGATCCGCGCTGTTTCCTAAATCCCATTGAAAATTTCTTTTGAGCTGCGACCAACGGTTCGGCCGCTATCGAGCCTGGAAGGTAAATGATTAAGTGAAAATTGCGAAAATTTTACACATAATTGCGTTTTGCGGCGAAAACCAATAGAGATAGAGCAAAAATGCACTTGACCTTTTTTGTAGATCACTTCATTCCTGACTAACGATTATGTCTCAGATCCGAGCTAGCTCTAACGGTTCGCCCGCTATATCGGGGCTTCAAGAAAAGCCTGCAAGGGCAAAAAATGGCAATTTTGCGAATTTTTTTTGAGGGATTTAAAAAGTAAAAAAAATCCTGGTTTCAGACTTTTCCCGGAGGTTTGAAGGTAAAAGCTACGTCCGTGCATAATTTGGTGTTTCCAGCACTTCTAGAAGTGGGTTAGAACTTCGTATACCCTATCAGTGAGTGAGTTACATATTGGGAATAAACAAGCTAGCACTGAGCTCGAAAGGCGATAAAATAATTTTTCTAGAAAATAAGATTGATACAGTACCGTATGGTTATTAAGAAAAGGAAACAAAATTGATATATTGTATGAATTAAATAAAAACCGTTTAAAAAAAATTTAAAATAACCTTTGCTAATGCTCAGCCAATTCGCGATGTGCTCTATTAGCCACTTATACTAGTCACTGGTTTACGAAAGTAATACAAAATTCAATCTGGAAGTGTTATTAATTGTACCAATTCTATTCGGAAAAAATAAAAAAACCCTAAAATTGCCAATTCACAAAAAGATTTTACCATTGAGAGCGTTATAACAGGCTTACGGAAAGGTATACAACAAAAAAGCTACTGAACCTTTTTTGTGGGATCCTATTAATGGCTATTTAATAAAGTGTTTAAGTTTAAGCTAGGATAAACGGGTCAACCGATTATCGTCTCCAGTAAAAACATTTTCACATCAAAATTACAAAATATTAGCATTTATTGGCCAAACCGATAGAGATAGGGCAAAAGGTCACTGAACCTTTTTTGTAGATCGTCTTATTTTTGTATTAAAATCCGCTTTTTAATTTACAATAACTTTGGAAGTTTCTGCTGATATAGAACCCAGAAACATAATTCTGAAGTAAAACTTAAAAAAGCGACACATTTAAATGCGTTTTCCGGCCAAACCATTGAGGATAGGGCAAAATGTTACTGGTCCTTTTTTGTGGATCGCGCTGTTTTCTAAATCCCATTGAAAATTTGTTTTGAGCTGCGACCAACGGTTCGGCCGCTATCGAGCCTGGAAGGTAAATGATTAAGTGAAAATTGCGAAAAACTTTACACATAATTGCGTTTTGCGGTCAAACCAATAGAGATAGAGCAGAAATCCACTTGACCTTTTTTGTAGATCACTCCATTCCCGACTAACGAATTTTTTCTCAGATCCGAGCTAGCTCTAACGGTTCGCCCGCTATCGGGCTGCAAAGAAAAGCCTGCAAGAGTGAAAAGTAGCGAAAAGTTTGCCAATTTTTTTGAGAGGTTTAAAAGTAAAAATATCGGGTTTCAGAATTTTCCCGGAGGTTTGAAGGTAAAAGCTACGTCCGTACATAATTTGGTGTTACCAGGCACTTCTAGAAGTGGGTTAGAATTTCGTATACCCTATCAGTGAGTGAGTTACATATGCGGCTGTATATATATATATATATATATATATATATATATATATATATATATATATATATATATATATATATATATAAAATCACGTTTTTCGGCTAAACCAATGGAGATAGGGGCAAAAGGTTACTGGACCTTTTCTGTAGATCGCGCTGTTTCCTTAAATCCCATTGAAAATTTCTTTTTGAGCTGCGACCAACGGTTTCGGCCGCTATCGAGCCTGGAAGGTAAAATGATTAAGTGAAAATTGCGAAAATTTTACACATAATTGCGTTTTGCGGCCCAAACCAAATAGAGATAGAGCAAAAAACATGCACTTGACCTTTTTTGTAGATCACTTCATTCCTGACTAACGATTATGTCTCAGATCCGAGCTAGCTCTAACGGTTCGCCCGCTATCGGGCTTCAAAAGAAAAGCCTGCAAGGGCAAAAAATGGCAATTTTGCGAATTTTTTTTGAGGGGTTTTAAAAGTAAAAAAAATCCTGGTTTCAGACTTTTCCCGGAGGTTTGAAGGTAAAAGCTACGTCCGTGCATAATTTGGTGTTTCCAGCACTTCTAGAAGTGGGTTAGAAACTTCGTATACCCTATCAGTGAGTGAGTTACATATGCGGCTGTATATATACAGGGTGATTCATGAAGTTCTCCACCCACTTCTACAGCACATTGTACTAGTAAAAATAATGAAAAAAATGTTATATAAACATAGGTCCGAAAATGCTTCGTTAGCGAGTTACAGTTAGCGAAAGATTTCGCCTGAAATTTCTGGGTAAAGAGTAAAATAAAGCCATACTGAACTTTTGGAAAGGTTAATTAAGTAAGAAATATCGTGGATTCTTATGTATTTTTTTACCTGATAAAGCTAATCAAATAGGTTTCAGAACTGTACCTGTAGTAGTTTTTGAGGGATTCAGGGTTAAAATGCAAAAAATTGGGGCACGAAACAATGTTTTTTTAAGTTTGATGTACAATAACTTTGTTAAAATTGTTAATAAATACATAAAATCAACAAACATTAATTGTAGAAAATTTAATTCTGAGAAAATTGATATAATCAAAGTCTAAAATAAAACAGAAATTAAGTACAAAAAAATCGATTTTATTCAGTATAATTACATTAATAGTTTTAAGCAAAATTAATCAGGTTGGGCCAACCGTACGCACCTTTTTAATAAATAGATGTTCGAAAATGAGGCCATCATTATCAATACATTTTGCAGCACGTTTGTGTATTGCTTTTGTTGCGTTTCTTAATTTTTTCAGGACTTCCCTGTATCTGCACAGCCGAATCCATAATACGGGCAATTAATTTCATCACGAGAATTCACTTTTGTCTTGTTATACAAATGTCTTTCATCCATCCCCAGATGCAATAATCCAATGGAGTTTAGATCTGGTGATCTTGGTGGCCAAGGGTGAGGGCCCTCCACGACCAATCCAGTGTCCAGGAAATTGATGATTTAAGTAAGCAGAAACGGCAACGTGAAAAGTGGGGAGGTGCTCCGTCATGCTGGAAGTAACAAATTTTGTCTGAGATGTAAAGGAACATTCTCTAACAGCTGCGGCAACTCTTCTTGAAGGAAATGCAAATAGAACTCAGCATTTAGGCGTCCACAGGTAATATGAAAGGTCCAATCAGCCGATTGTGCAAAAGGCCACACCAGGACATTGACGCTAAATCGGTGTTGAAAGTTCTGTTCCACTACCTCATGTGGATTTTCTTCTGCCCATGAGTGTTCATTGTGCAAGTTATTGACACCATCCCGAGTGAATTGTGCCTCATTCGTAAACAAAATACGCTTGTAGAGTTGATTATTAATATTCAAAAAGTTTCAAAACTCCAAGCGAAGCGGACCATCCCCTAGCTGTAGATGTTGAACCTTTTGTTTATGAAAACGGATAAAATTTTGTTTCGATTAAGTGACCCTCCACACCGTTGACTGCGAAAACTCCTATCCGCCTAGAAATACGTCGTGTACTTACACCTGGACTGCGATGAACAGCATTAATAACAATATCATCATCAAGTTGGACAGCTCGTTCATAATTGGTTCTAGTACTTGGTAGTGATCCTGTTTCCCGAAGAGTACGAAAAGTTCCTGAAATTGTTTTGGTATCTGGAATCCTCCTATTAGGGTAACGTAGTTCATATTCTTCTACATCAGCTCTAGCATTACCATTACGGTAACCCAAAAATAAAAACCATATCAGCGTATTCCTCTGATGTAAATAAGTAAGGCATTTTTTCGCAGAATAAACAATCGAATTATAACTCACAGAAAAATTGCATTTAATAACACGATTCACAGAACCCGATCTCCTGCTGTAGCTTGCAAAACACCACTAATACACAGTTCTAACGTAACAATACAGAATACCATTGTTGATCAGCTGTTATTCGTGCGTTACCAACTTAGAAAATTAATAAAACAAAAAACTGCATTTCCATAATTAGTAAACAATAATGGGAAAATGTTTGCTTCATTTATTTTCGAACATTTGATGTAAATTTTTATTTAAAAAAAAAACAACGTAATAAAACAGGATTTTTTTATTTACAAACAAATTTATTTAACAGTTAATCTTGTTTTCTCAATTTATCTCATCATTAATGAACAAACATTTTGTTTTTGTTTTATTTTAAACTAAATACCGTACGGCGTTTTCTTTACAGCTAGTAATGTATTATACTGAATAAAATCGATTTTTTTTGGTACTTATTTCTGTTTTATTTTTAGAACTTGATTATATAAATTTTCTAAGAATTAAATTTTCTACAATTAATGTTTGTTGATTTTATGTGTTTATTAACAATTTAACAAAGTTATTGTACATCAAACTTAAAAAAAACATTGTTTCGTGCCCCAATTTTTTGCATTTAACCTGAATCCTCAAAAAAAACTACTACAGGTACAGTTCTGAAACCTATTTGATTAGCTTTATCAGGTAAAAATACATAAGAATCCACGATATTTCTTTCTTAATTAACCTTTCCAAAAGTTCAGTATGGCTTTATTTTACTCTTTACCCAGGAATTCAGGCGAAATCTTTCGCTAGCTGTAACTCGCTAACGAAGCGTTTTCGGACCTATGTTTATATAACATTTTTTCATTATTTTTACTAGTACAAATGTGCTGTAGAAGTGGGGGGAGAAACTTCATGAATCACCCTGTATATAGGGATAAACAAGCTAGCACTGAGCTCGAAAGGCGATAAAATAATTTTTCTAGAAAATAAGATTGATACAGTACCGTATGGTTATAAGAAAAGAAACAAAATCTGATATATTGTATGAATTAAATAAACCGTTTAAAAAAATTTAAAATAACCTTTGCTAATGCTCAGCCAATTCGCGATGTGCTCTATTAGCCACTTATACTAGTCACTGGTTTACGAAGTAATACAAACAAATTCAATCTGGAAGTGTTATTAATTGTACCAATTCTATTCGGGAAAAAATAAAAAAAAAAACCCTAAAATTGCCAATTCACAAAAAAGATTTTGCCATTGAGAGCGTATAACAGGCTTACGGAAAGGTATACAACAAAAAGCTACTGAACCTTTTTTGTGGATCCTATTAATGGCTATTTAATAAAGTGTTTAAGTTTAAGCTAGGATAAACGGGTCAACCGATATCGTCTCCAGTAAAAAACATTTTCACATCAAAATTACAAAATATTAGCATTTATTGGCCAAACCGATAGAGATAGGGCAAAAGGTCACTGAACCTTTTTTGTAGATCGTCTTATTTTGTATTAAAATCCGCTTTTTAATTTACAATAACATTGAAGTTTCTGCTGATATAGAACCCAGAAACATAATTCTGAGTAATTAAGTGAAAATTGCGAAAACTTTACACATAATTGCGTTTTGCGGTCAAACCAATAGAGATAGAGCAGAAATCCACTTGACCTTTTTTGTAGATCACTCCATTCCCGACTAACGATTTTTTCTCAGATCCGAGCTAGCTCTAACGGTTCGCCCGCTATCGGGCTGCAAAGAAAAGCCTGCAAGAGTGAAAAGTGCGAAAGTTTGCCAATTTTTTTGAGAGGTTTAAAAGTAAAAATATCCGGGTTTCAGAATTTTCCCGGAGGTTTGAAGGTAAAAGCTACGTCCGTACATAATTTGGTGTTTCCAGCACTTCTAGAAGTGGGTTAGAATTTCGTTAATACCCTATCAGTGAGTGAGTTACATATGCGGCTGTATATATATATATATATATATATATATATATATATATATATATATATATATATAAGTAGATAGTAATATGGGGTTCCTGGCGCACTTTCGGAGCCAACCGAAAAGCAATGTAAAATACTGTTCAATGTACCATAAAGGAAGCTGAGAAATAACACAGCAAATCTCAATGAAAAATTAACCGAATCTACAGTCGTTCGTCTCCAAAAGCGATCGGTACATTACTATCTACTCTGTGGAATGAAAAATTAACCAAATCTACAGCTGTTTGCTTCTACTTTCTTAAGCTGTGCTTTGTAAAATGTTGTCAAATCTGCTACGAATAAAGGAAAAATCTTCGAAATCTTAATAAAAATGTAATCAATTTAATACATTTTTACTAAAAACATACTGTACTTTAATAAAAAACTTTTCTACTAAATAAACAACATGAACTCACCAAGCTCTCTTCAGTTTCTAGCATTTCAAAAACTTACAAAGAAAGACAATTTTAACGAGTTCAACGAATTACCAAAACATTTTAAAGAACAGTTGATACTTTTCCTTAAATGATACAGAATTCAAAGAAACTTGTAAAGTCTTTTGCAGAAAAAACGTCTAATGGAGTGTTTTACTATCGGCAAAAAACTAAAAAAGTAAGGGATTATATATTTAATATAATTACGAAAGATATTGAAAAGAAAGTAAAAAATAAACAAACAGGAGAGTTTTCATCGTTTTTTTATGACATTTTTCCCATATTATACGTTCTTTCAAGATAATCAAGACTTAATTGATGAATTTCTTAGGAATTTTTGTGAGTATCAAGATTTATCAACACAATTCATTAAAGAGCATTATAGAATTTTTTCTTATAGAATATAGCCACATTTTGTGTGAAACAAAAGGTATTACTGTAGATAATATTCCATGTGATTCCTATGAAGAAAGACACCAAACTATGGTTATCAAAACAGTACTATGACGTGGGGAGGGACTGCAAGTTTTAGAGTTAAGACTTTATTCTACAAAGTTAATTGTTATAATTTCTTTATCTTTTATAGTCTTCTTTCCAGTAACAACCAAGTGTAATTTTTCATTTTTATTCAATTCTTTAATCTTTTTTTCATCCAAAACAGTCAAAAATCTGTTCGGCAAGTGTACTTTACAATCTTCCAACTCGGCAATTATTGTAAACCCGAATTTATCTTTCATTTTCTCCAAATTCAAGATTCTATGTTTCTTCCTTTCTTCCAATTCATTTAACTTCTTATACTCTTTAAACTTACATTCTCCAATATCATTTAACTCTTTCAAGAACTCCATTTAAATAGAAAAAATTCAAAGTCAAAAAGTGCAAAACCATTTCTCGGTTCGACCTTTTCTCCTCCCTCTGTCTCTTTCTCTCTCCCTCTCTTTTTATGCCTATGACACGATCACTTCTGCCGTTTATAGGCTAGGATCTATATTCAGGCTAGAGAGAGAGAGAAGAGCGAGATACGGATAGAGAAATGGTTCCGGAATACGATCTGAATACTTCTGAACTTGGTGTTTCTCCGCTATGGCCACTCGCATTGAAAACAGTTCAGAAGTAAACTTCCTAACCGACCAAAACCGAATTCGCGGACATATATACTCAGCAACACAATACAACAGCCCATCGAGAAGTAAAAATTTAAGAAATTAATTTAAAATATAATTTGAAAATTACAAGTAACAAAAATGTACGCATATTTAAAATAGGTAAAATTATCTAACATTTTGAAAAAGAAAATGTTATAATAGTAAACGGGAACACAATTTTTATTCTTAAAAGCAAATCTGCATTACCGACATTTTAGTTCCGAAAGATTGCGCTGTGTGTATCAATGACAGTCGAGGTGTGCTACTACAGACCGACCATCACGATAATCGCTTCGCCTGCGTCATATCCGTAGTGATATCACGCCGTGAGAGGCGCAATCGTTGGTTTACAAGCACCATTTTAGTTAAATAAATTTTTTCTATCTAAATGGAGCGCGAAAAAATATCATGTCCGTTCTGCAAAATAGAAATTTTAAGAAAAAAAACTATGATCGCCATTATAATTCTAAAAGTCACGAAAAAAACAAGCAAATTTACGATAATGAACTAAATTATTTAAGACAATGGGCTAGAGAAAATAAAATTGCCGATCACGAAAAACATGTTTAATATTGAGAAATTACGTGAATTAAAGAGAAATTTCAAAGTTGAAAAGAAAAATCTCGACCTATTTAATGATGAAAAACTTCATTCAATAGCTGAAAAGTTGGCTATCGGTACTAACGATAAAACCAAGTCTGAAATGATCGAAGAAATTGATAAAACTCTTAAAGTAAAATCCGAAAAATATCATTGATGTAGAAGTTTTATCCTCAATACACGGTCTTTTCAAGCAATACATTTTAACAAACTTGAACGACAATTCCATGTCAATTTACAAATATCTTTCAATTATGCGGTCAGAAATTAAAAGTTTAATCGAGAAATTTCAAGAAAATGTTAAAAATATGAAGGGCTATCTCTCTTTGGAATGTGAATACGAACGAACTTTAGTGAATGGTGAACCGCAAACATGTCTAATGTATTTTACTATCAAAGCAGACGAAATCTTTGACGTAAACGACTTTATTACTAAGCAATTTAATAAATTAACACATCGAGAACAAACGAATAATCCAAATAAAGGTTCCGGATGGACATTTAAAAGTTGTAAACAACTAGTTTTGAGCCTTAACAAACACGAAATGATGAATGCAGGATCATACATCGATTTACCAAAGAATATCAAAGATAAAAAAGCTTGTATAAATATAAAAAATAGAGATGATTTTTGCTTTATTTACTCAATAAGATGTGCTATTGAAAAAACCAGAAAGAGACTGTGAACGTGTAAAGCAATACGAAAAATTTGTGGAATGACGAAATATTTTCAGGTTTTGAGTATCCAATGTCTCTGAAAGATATACAAATATTTGAAAAACGAAGCTACAATTCCAAGTATAAGTATCCAACAATGTCTATCAATGTCTACAGTTTTGATGAAAATATTAACATTGTTCCGTTACAAATTTCTGAAAAATATGACGCTGAAACAAACATTGATTTATTGTATGTTAAACAAGATGATAAATCTCATTATGTTTTGATAACCGATTTAAATAAGCTTGTTTCTTCGCAGTTGTCTAAACATAAAGAAAGAAAATTTTTGTGTAGAAGATGTTTAAGCCATTTTTACAAATCTGGAGATTTAACAGATCATTTAGAAATTTGTAAAAATCATGAAGTTTGTAAGCCAATTATGCCATTTCCAGGTCAAACAACTAAATTTACTAATTATCAAAAGAAATTTTCTCATCCTTACGTTATTTATATGGATTTTGAAAGCATATTAGAGAAGATTCCCACATGCAAAAACAATCCACAAAGATCGACTACAACCAAGGTTCAGAAGCATATTCCTTATGGTTTTTACTCTATATTTAGTTTCGAATGTGACCAATCGTATGTACAAGCCGATATGTTATCGAGCGAAAAATGAAGAAGATTTGCCAAATGTTCCTGCAAAATTGTTTGAAGAACTCAATAAATTATCGAAATACATAGCGAAAAAATATAATTCTAAGAACATGAAACCTATGAAATTGACAGAAGAAGAAGAAATTTCGTATCAAAATTCAAACGTTTGTCATATCTGTGAATGGTCTGCTTATGATGTTGGGTCAATTCAGTATGGTTTTACTCCTGATAGTTGGAAAGATAAGAGTTATAATAAAGTGAGAGATCATTGTCATTTAACCGGCAAGTTTCGAGGCGCAGCTCATGCATGTTGCAATCTAAATTTGAAAATTTCCTCAGAATATTCCCGTTTTCTGCCACAATATGTCAAATTTACGATACTCATTTGTACATAAAAGAATTGGCTAAACAATATGGAAATGTTGATTTGATTGCAAACACCGATGAAAAATATATAAATTATTCTGTAAATTCTGGATATGGCTATGAATTCGAAGGTGATAAGCCAAGAAAATTCATCAAGTTTTCGTTTGTAGACACGTTCAGATTCATGGCCTCGTCTATAGAAAAGTTAGCTAAAAATCTAAAGAGAGAAGACTTCAAACATACAAATCATTTTATACAAGATGGACTGAATGAGATAATAGAAAGACAGCCAAATGACGACGACGAGATTTTTAAAATATTGTCTGGAAAAGGAATATTTTCCCTATGAATTTATCGACAGTATTGAAAACTTGATTACACAGAAGAATTGAGAATTCAAGATTTCTATTCACTTTTGACAGATGAGAGCATATCTGAGAAAGATTTTCAACACTACTTAAATGTTTGGAACAAATTAAAAGAGAAAAATCTAGGAAATTACTCTGATCTCTATAACATTCAAGATGTTCTATTGCTCGCTGATATCTTTGAAAATTTTAGGAATATTTGTTTGAATTGCTATAAACTCGATCCGGCACACTATCTAACAGCTCCCAGTCTCGCATGGGACGCAATGTTAAAATTAACGAAGATAGAATTACAATTAATTAGTGATTGTAATATGTATTTGATGATCGAAAAAGGTATTCGCGGAGGCATTTCTCAGTGTATTAAACGATATGTTAAAGCAAATAACAAATATTTGAAAGATTTCGATAAGACAAAGCCCGAAAACTATTTGTTATACGTTTGATGCTAATAACCTTTATGGGTATGGCCTAATGCAAAAACTGCCGTTTAGTGATATCAAGTGGATGGATCCAAAAACTTACACAACTGCAGAATGGAAAGAAACAATTTTGGAACTCACTGGCGACGAAGATTATGGCTATATTCTCGAAGTTGATCTTGGATATCCAACGAATTTACACGAACATCACAAGGATTTACCTCTTGCTCCAGAACATTTTAAAAACAAACTTTGCACAACTCTACTGGATAAAAACTGAATACGTTGTTCATTCGAGAAATTTGAAGTTCTATTTGGAACAAGGTATGATTTTGAAAACATGTGAATAGAGTTATTGCATTCGATCAGAAGCCTTTTATGAAAGAATACATTGATTTTAACACAAACATGAGAACCAAAGCTACAAGCGACTTTGAAAAGGACTTTTATAAGCTGATGAACAACTCAGTTTTTGGAAAATCTATGGAAAATGTGAGAAAACAGATGTGATTATTAAGCTTGGAAATGAAGAATTTTCAATGAAACAAGCTAAGAAAACAAATTTCAAATGCTTTAACATCTTTGACGACAACTGTATAGCGAGTCACATGTACAAACAAAAGGTTAAATTTAACAAACCGATTTACATAGGATTTTCAGTTCTCGACCTCTCAAAATTGCTAATGTACGAGTTTTATTACAACAAATTAAAGAAGTTTGATCCAGATTTGAATCTGTGTTACATGGATACAGACAGTTATTTTCTAGAATTGAAACGAGATCCTTTTAAAATTATTAAAGAAAATATAGATGACTTTGATACAAGTGATTATCCAAAAGATCATGAATGTTTCACTACTAAAAATAAGAAGGTAATAGGGAAATTCAAAGATGAGTTAAATAGCGAAGTTTTAGAAGAATTTTGTGGTTTAAGGTCTAAGATGTACTCGTACAAATATCTAGATAAAAACCCAGTTAGGTGTAAAGGAATTAAGAGAAGCGTTGTAAATAAAACAATAAATATCGAAAACTTGAAGAGATGTTTGTTCGAAGATAAAGAAGAATTTAGGGAGATGACAGTCATCAAAAGTTATAAACATGAGTTGTACACTGTTACCATAAACAAGCTGGCACTGAACGCTAAAGATGATAAGAGAATTGTCCTAGAAAATAAGATCGATACAGTACCGTATGGCTATAAAAATGAAGCAAAATCTGATATATTAGACGAATTAAATAAACTTGGAAACTTTGATATATAAATGGAAGATGATTTAATTCACTGTCACAAGTGTAAAAAGAAAACGAAAAATATAGATTCTAAAATTGTTCAAACTCAAAACGGATTGTATAGAATTGCAGCAAAATGTTCAAAATGTAAGACAAATAAGAGTAAATTTATAAAGAATCCTTATGAAAAACAAGTAAAGAAAGAATCTAAGAATAAGGAAGAAATCGAGATTTAAGCTAGAGAAATTCATGCACCGGTACGAAAGAAGTTTAAAAAGAGAAAAATTATAACATTAGGAATTGACGATTTATGGGCAGCAGATTTAGTTATAATGTCTAACTATTCGGATCAAAATGATGGATTCAAGTATATGTTAAATGTTATTGATACTTTCTCAAAATATGCTTGGTCAAGAGCTATCAAAAGAAAAAAACGGCAAGGATATTTCAAAAGCTTTCGAAGATATAGTAAAAGATGCCATAAGGATCAATCACAAACCTCCTAACCTACTTCATACAGATAAGGGTTTAGAGTTTAAAAATAAAGAATTTAACGATGTTTTGAGGAAATACAACATTAAGATTTATCATACTGAAAACGAAGAGAAATCAAGTATTGTAGAGAGATATAACAGAACTCAAAATGAGAGAATGAAAGTAATTTTTGAGATTAATAAAAAACTTTAAATGGATCGATATTCTTCAAAAAATCGTAAACAATTATAACGATACAGTTCACAGCACAATCAAAATGAAACCGAAAGACGTAGATAAGGATGCAGAAAAGGAGTTATTAGAGACCGTTTTCAAGTATGTTCCACCTGAAATTCACACGAAAACTAAATTTAAAGTCAATGATCATGTAAGAATTGTTAGTAAAAAACAAACATTTTCGAACAAATATAAGAACAATTGGTCAAGAGAAATCTTTGTGATTTATCAAATTAATAACACAGATCCTGTAACTTATAGTATAAAAGATTTAAATAATGAAGAAATAACCGGAAAGTTTTATGAATATGAATTGAAGAAGTCAAAACTGTAATATAAATTTTCTATATATAAATGGCGCATCAAAAGAAATGTACAAAGTGCAAAGAATTTAAAGATTTAAATGAATTTTATAAAGATAAAAATAGGAAAGATGGAATGCATTATAATTGCAAAGATTGTGAAAGGGAATATCATAAAGAATTATATGATAAAATAGAAAAATTAACTTTGGAAGATAAAGAATGTCTTAAATGTAAAGAAACTAAAAAAATTTCAGAGTTTAATAGTGATCACTATAGTAGAGATAAGAAAGACTCATATTGTAAAGATTGTGTAAAGAAGAATCACCATAGATTATATTATGAAGATACTCAATGTGAATGTGGAAAGAACTATAAAATGGTTAAATAATTATCAAAAACATTTACAAACAAAATATCATAATTCAAGAGTTTAACATTTTCATCGTGTAATAATTTTTTCTATATAAATGGAGTCTCAAAAGAAATGTACAAAGTGCCAAGAAGAGAATAGAAAAGACTGTTATTGTAAGGAATTATATGATAAAATGAACAAATTAACTTTAGAAGAGAAAAAGTGTTACTTTTGTAAAGAAATTAAAAATATTTCTGAATTTAATAACTGGCAGTATAGTAAAGATAGAAAAGATGCTTTTTGCAAAGATTGTGCTAAACAAATTTTCAGCGAAAGTTATAAAAACGAAATGCCTTGTGAATATGAAAAAAAAATTTTACGATGGTTACCTAGTTATGCTAAAACATTTACAAACAAAATATAATAAATCGAGAGTTTTTAGTAAAATTTAGAAACATTTTTATCGTATAATTTAGATATTCTATAAATCAGTCGAGATTCTGCCATATTTGTAGTATAAAATGATTTCCGTTGTATAAAATATTCAAAGATTCTTTCATTTGGTTATACAGATTGATAGAATTTGGTTCGTCATCAATGAACAAAATCTCTAATTCAGGATAATTTATTTTTAGATGTTTTAATCGGTTTGGTATTTCTCGTTTCTGAGCTCTGATAACGTAATAAGGCCATTCCCACATGTGATTCTTCTTAATTAACACAAAAAACATGGTGTTTTTTCTTATCAAAATCTTTACATACCATATCTCTCTTCATTAATTCCATTCGCAATTCTTGATTCTCTATTTTCAATGATTTCATTTCATCTTTAATTTGTAACTGTTTTATTTCATCTTTTAACTGCTTATTTTCGTTTTCAAGTTTGTACTCGCCATATTTTCTAATACTCGGTAAAACTTCTTCTAAAACCCAATTTTGAAACGTTTCTGCAATCTTCATTTTTAGATTTCAGTATTAAAGAATATATGCCCGGTTCATTAATAAAAATAGTGTTTTTTTGAAAGTTTGAAGGTAAGAACGATTCGTTCCCCCCTTCTGAATCTATGTTATCGAAGCTTTTTTTATATTTTTCTTTAACGTGATCTCTAATCGCTTTCATCGTATTTTTAAATTCCAATATTTCTGCAATATCTTTTGCTTTAAACCAAAATTCATTATTATCATCGACAATTGTAAAGATATGTTTGTTTTCAAATCTAAGTTGATTATTGAGTAGGTCTACAACTGACTCCATTTAGATAGAAAAGAAATTTAACTAGTAATTTTTATTTCGAGAATAAAGGCCAGATTCATTAACGAAAATAGTGTCAGGATGAAGATTTTGAAAGGGTCTATGGCATAGACTCTTGTAATTTATATATTTAAAGGCTATTTTTCTGGTCATTATCAATATTATTTATGATAGCTTGTCTAGTATTTTCATATTCTAACACCTCTGCAACATCTTTCGCCTTAAACCAAAATTCATTATTTTCGTCAACAATTGTAAAGATATGTTTGCTTTTTAAATCTAAGTTGATTATTGAGTAGGTCTACAACTGACTCCATTTAACTAGTAATTTTTATTTTGAGAATGAAGGCCAGATTCATTGATAAAAACAGTGTTTTTTTGAAAGTTTGAAGGCGGGGGCGAATCACCCCTACCTTCAGAATGTATGTTTTCGAAGCTTTTTTTATATTTTGGGGTCCATTTTAATCCTTTTTCAATCTTAAATATATTGTTGTTTTACTCTCATTATTTAATAAATTTCCCTCAGAGTCTTGTATAGTTAGAACGATTTTTTGAATTCTTTTAATATTTTTTCTAATTGGAATATAATCGATTTCATTCGGTTTTTTCACTGATTTTTGATCCATAAGCAACATTTGGGAAAAAAGTGTACAAAATTTCAGATTCTTTGTGTAAATGTTCGGTATGATTTTCAAAACTAGGTTCAACGAGATTACAATGTACTTCAATTACATCAAACGGTCTAAATTTTGGCGTTTTATTTCCTAAATATACCTGATTTGGCTCAATAGTTTCTTGAACAAACCCTAACAATTCTACAATAATTGCTGAAAACATTATTCTTACTGGTGATTTTATTTGAATTTTATTAGAGAGATAATTTTTTTGCATTTCAAACTTGTTTTCGTCAAAGTTTAAAGATTTATCTGATTGTTTGAATGTTTTCAGATAATTTTTAAGGGAATTTTTTATTTGATCGAAAGTATAATATCCTTTGTTTAAACCATAATATTTTGTTATGTTCTTCTCACTAAATCCTATACAATAAGGAGAACTTTCACTAATATTTATTACAAAATTGTCAGAATAAAAACCGCTTAAACCGATAAAATAATTTGATTCTTCCTCTAAGTGTATAGGATGTTCCAAGTTTAAAACTAATTTAGAGCTTTCTGAAGTCAACTTGAACAGCTTCATTTTCGCAAGCGTTGCTTCAAGATGAAAATCTTCTATTTAAATGGAGAAAATTTTTAAAGCAAAAAGATCAGATAAAACTTCAAACGTTTGAAGAAAATAAGAAAGATCAACCAATCAGATTGTTAATTGTTGGTTCAAGTGGATGTGGAAAAACAACTTTATTATTGAATTTTATCTACAATAGGTTGATTCCTTATTCCAATTTGTATGTTTTTAGTAAATCTTTAGAACAAGACGCCTATAAAAAATTACAAGAAAGATTTGAAAACATTGAGAAAAACTTAAACAAAAAAATATCACATTTTTATAATGCTTCTGAGGACATAGTTCCGTTAAGCGAATGTAAACCCAATTCGTTAATCGTTTTTGATGATTGTATTTTAGAAAATCAAGACGTTATTAAGGAATATTTCGTAATGTCTCGTCACAAAAATATCTCTTGTATCTATCTTTCCCAATGCTTTTCAAAGGTTGATAAACAAGTTATTAGAAATAATTTGAATATGTTGTGTGTTTTTAAGCAAGACGATCACTATTCGAGAAAGATTTACAACAATTATGTGGGATCTGATATGAGTTTTAACCACTTTAATGAATTGTGTGATAAAATTTGGAAGGAAGACTACGGATTTTTAACAATTAATCTAACTTTGAAGCCTAAAAATGGTAAATATTTGAATAAATTTTCTAATATAAATGCTGCTCAGTGGTCTCGATAAAATATTTGTTACAATTATTTTTATATTATCTTTAATTTTTATTTACATTATGAAAATAACAGAAAAACGGTAAATCTGTTCACGTTCCACGTTCACTTCCACGTTCACGTTCCACGTTCACGTTCATGTTTCACGTTCATGTTTCACGTTCGTGTTTACGTTTCACGTTCATGTTTTACGTTCGTGTTTACGTTTTCACGTTCGTGTTTCACGTTCGTGTTTCACGTTCCACGTTCACGTTTTACGTTCCGTGTTCACGTTTCGTGTTCACGTTTCCACGTTCCACGTTTTAAAATTTTCCTAAATAAATGGCGAACGTAACTTCAGAAGAAGCAAAAAAACTTGATCAAATAGAAAAGAAATTAATCAAAGAATTTAAAGAACAGATTCGAATTGATGAAAAAGAACAAGAATTTATTCAAAAAATTAATCAACCTGTAACATCTGCAATAAAAAATGTTGAGGGCAAAATTGAAAATGTTTTAAGCGATAATCAAAATTTGATGAATTTGGTTCCAGTTGTACGACAATTTGCTGATATTTCGATACCAGAATCTGAGTTTGAATTGCCAAAATTACCATCTTCAACACCATTTAGACCTCGAATCATTGAAGACTGTACCATAGTTGAACCAATAAGTCCTGGAACAACGGATATAATAATTGGTGAAATTGGTAAAAAATTTCTTCCTAGAGCGAAGGATGATAAATTTGGTTTGTATTGGGACAGAAAAAAAGAAAAGTTTTATGATTGGAAATTTGCCCGTGAATTTTGAGCATAATGATATCATTATTAATGAAAAAACATATGAAGGAACTCAGGGTTTATGGAGATTATTAACAGGCACTGATGTTCCAAAAGACGGTTTATATTCTGAAGAAGACTTGAAAAAGTATACTGAAATTTTATGGAAATCTGATTCAATTTACAAAAATAATGATCCATCAACTAAGAAACCAAAGTCAAGTAAAGGTAAAAAATATCTCAATTTGATTAAACCAATTTGGGAAAAAAGAATCGAAGGATCAGGTGTGAGAAAATACAGTGATAATAAGATTGAATACAGATATATCGACGATTTGACAAAACTCGATGGAATTATTAATTATATTTATGCTCAAGAAAAGGCTGGAAACAACAATTTTTTGAACGAAAAGAAAGCGATTAAAGATTTTATTTCGAACAAACTTGACGAAATGATTGAAAAACCTGATGGAATTAAATATTTAAAACGAGTTTTGCCGGCAATAAGTTCATCTATGATTGAGGGTAGTGGACTTTTGAATGATTTTATCAACAATTTACCTTTTGAATTACACGTACCAACTTATCAGTATCTGGGGCCTGGCACAAAACTTGAAAAAAGATTGAAAAGAGGAGATCCTGGTATAAATAAATTAGATCAAGCTGCTATGGAACACGATATTTTTTATGCAAAACATAGAGACACAAATTCCAGACATATCGCAGATAAAGTTTTGCAAGATAAGGCAATGGATAGATTTTTATCAAAAGATGCTAGTTTAGGTGAAAGATTTGTTGCGCTTCCAACAGCTGGAGCAATGTTTTTGAAGAGAAAACTAGGAATGGGAATCGAAGAGAACTTGAAATTTTAACTATATAAATGGAGGTGAACGTAAACTTCAGCAAAAATCAGAAAGAAAAAATAAAATCCGCTTTTAAGAAGAAAATACCCGTTAGTATTCAATTTAAAATAGATCAACTAAAAAATGGCGAAGATAAGATATTTTTAACAAATAGACAATACAATAAACTCGAAAAACATAAGAAAAACAATAAAGGAACCAGAATAGAATTTTTCTTATAATCAGTTGAAAGAACTTAAAAATGGTGGACTTTTGAAAGATTTATTAGATTTTGGAGAAAATATTCCAGTTGTTAAAAATGTTGTTCCTTATGTTCGTAAAGCTGCTCCAATCGTTAAAAAGGATGTGATTCCTATTGTTCGAAACATTTTAAATTGGTTAGATAAAGAGTTGGAAGATGTTACAGGATCTGGATTAGATGAAAAAACTTTGAATTACGTGAAATCAAACATTGAAAAAAAAAATTTAAACCTTTAACATTCGGGGAATTGGAAGAAATCTGCAAAAATATTAAACATTTTAGAGGAATCTTCATGAGAGATACATTACCTGAAAAAGTTAAGAAATTTGAATGTGGAATTGTGAATTTAGACTCGATTATGGGAAGTGGAACGCATTGGATTTGTTATTATAAAAATGATAAGAATGCATGTTATTTTGATTCGTATGGAAGAATTGAGGACAAACCACCTATAGAATTGATTAAATATTTGAAAAAATCAAGCGTCTACTACAATGATTCTCAGATTCAAGACTATAAAGATCCCCCAATTTGTGGTCATTTATGTGTTTTTGTTTTGAATGAACTGAGTACTGGTAAAGATTTTAAAGAAGTTGTTAACAAATTATTACTTAATAAATATGGATTCACCAAATATTTTTGACGTATTTGGAACACAAATTATTCAAAATGTAGATAATAGTTTGAATTTTGATAGTTTGAGAAATGAGTTTGATAACAAGTTAGAAAATTTATTACAAACCCTTCCAGATTCAGATATGTTTGCTGTCGAGATTGAAGATTTTAAAGCAGAATATGATAACAAACTTGCAAATTTCATGAGTTCAAATGAAGTTGCTGATAAAATAAAAACATTGGAAAAAGAAGTTGATGATGGTGTAAAAAAATTATTTACCAATTTAATGTCTCATATCGAAAAAGCTGATAAAATTACTGAAGCGATCAAAGTTGAAAAGAATTATGTTAGTTTGGCTAAGAAAAAAAGAATTGTCGGTGTTCGACCTGGTATTGACAAACATGATGTTGTTGTTAAAGAACAAATTTTAAAACCTCTAAAATTATCAGAAAACATCGATATTGTTTGATTTACATGATCCGAATGTTAAAAATGCCTTAGATTTTAAAGGAAAAAGAATTAGCGGTGTTAGTAAAGGAATTAATCCATTTGATGTTGTTGTAATGATTCAATTAGAAGATCCTATTAAAATGTTTAATGAACTAAAACAAAATTACGAGAATCATAAACAGCATGTTAAAGATTTTACAACAGAAGTCTATGACAAGTTAGAAGCCAGAAATAGAAGATCAGTAGACGATGTTGGTGAAATTAATGAAAAACTTACTAATTTTAAAGAGTCTTTTGATAAGTTTAGTTTAGATGCTACGAAAACTTTTGAGAATATTGGTCATAAATTTGTTGAATACAATGATTCTTATGCTGTCAAATTTCAAAAATTAGAAGAAAAACTTAATAATATGGAGGAAGATCTTACTGAAATAGGTATTCGCGTAGGGTTTTATGCACGATAAATTTTCCCTAAATAAATGGCGCTCATATATTGTGTGAGGTGTAAGGCAAAAACTGAAACAAATGATATAAAATACTATGCAAATATCAATGGAGTTAAAAGAGTTTCTGGAAAATGTGCTGAATGTAACACTAAAAAGAGCCAATTTATAAAAACTTGATTTTGAAATTTTTTCCTAATAAATAGAGATGGCGGGACATTACAGTGCTTTCGATCTTTTTATCATGCAACACGAAAGAGATTTGAAAAAAGAACATTGGGATGACATTTCTCAAAAATATGAATTATCCGAAGATATGATGAGATTATACGTAAACAAATTGAATTGGTATAACATTGCTAAATATCAAACTTTATCATCAGAGTTCATTCAAGAAAATATACATTATCAATTAAAAGATCATATGTCTGTTCTTTGTCTCTATCAACACTTGAGTATAAAGTTTTTGGATGAAAATAAAGATACAGTTGATTGGAACAATATTATAGATAGCGGTTACTATCCTGTGCAGATTTTATTGAAATATGTGACCGAGATCGCAAAATTTAAGGAAGAGAATCCTGAATATGACGAAGTAGATCATTAAAAATGACTCTAATCTTTTTAATTATTTTACTAAAATTTATATCTTTTCTTATAAAAACGTACATTAGATCGATGAAAAAATGATACACGATGTTTAAAATTTCTAAATTTTCTCTTATTAAATGGCGGACTACAGAAAATATGCTAGTGATATTGAAAGGGCGGAGTTTAAAAATTTCTATCCAATTAGTAAACAACATTTGAATGAACCGAATAAAAGAACTGAGTTTAATATTGATTTTTGGAGATAACTTTTGCTCGTCTAACTTCCAGTTTTATATTTCTGGAACTTTAACAAAACAAGATGGTCAAGCATATCTTGGAACTGATAATGTTAGATTAATCGATAATTTTATACCGTTTTTATTTTCTAAGATTGAAGTAAGAAAACACAATAAATTGATAGAAGAAGTCGAAAACTGTGGCCAATTAAGCACAATTAAAGGAACTATTTCGTATTCAAAAAGTGATGTTATTTCTCAAACTTCTAATGGCTTTGAATCAGATTTTAAATTTGGTGTTTTTGAAGCAGCTGGAAATTTATCTCATTTTGGATTAGGATTTTTTGAAAATGTTACTATTCCGATCTATAAAGGAGGATTTTATCTAAGTTTTATAAGAGCAGAAGACGATGATGTGATTCTGAAGACTGCAACTGGAAATGTTATGCCTGTTGATGGAAAAATAACAATTACAGATTTTTTTATTAGAGTTCCAATGATTGATTATAAAATCACGAGTAAAATTAGGTTGATTGATGAAATTACAAAAAGTCAAAACATTATGTTTAATTTTCTAGATTGGCAATGTATTGAACAAAAAAGGTATTTCCGGAACAACTTATTCGTTCGATATTACAAATATTTATAGAAATATCTTCAATCCCAAGTTCGTTATCATAGGTTTTCAAACAGATAGACAGAATAATCAAGAAAAATATCCTTCAAAGTTTGATAGTTTGGATGTAAAAAATATCAGAGTAAAATTGAACGGTTCTTATTATCCAGATGAATTACAAAATTTAAACATTTCCGGAGGTCTTTTCAGAATCATGTATCAGATGTATCAAGATTTTAAGAAAGTTTACTGTAATAATAAGGAAATGTATTACAATCCTAAAGAATTTTTAGCGAATAGACCTATTTATGTCATTGATACAACAAAGAGTTTGACAAATATTTCTGGTTCAAAGAACGATATAATTATCAATATGGATTTTCAAAAGCTGTTACAAACGCGATTTGTTATGTTGTTGTTGTCTCTGAGAAATTTTTAGCCTATGATGTGATTAAGAACGATATTAGAGAAATTCAGTAGTTAATGATGTTCATATTATTCTCTTTCATTCCTTCTAATATTTCAAAAATATACTCTTTCGCCACTGAAAAATCTCGATTTCTTCCGTAATAATCTTTGTAATCATAGACAAAATATCCTAAATAGTTGTACAATAGAATGAAATTATTTCTATTTATCTCTGTTGTAGAAATGTAAACACAAACATTTGAGCTGAAAAATTTATATCTTGGCAGACTTAGTTCCATAATCTCCATTTAAACAAAAAATCTTTCTGTTTAAATGGAAGAGTATAATGCCAACTGTTACAAGTGTTCTAATAGAGGAGAAATTATTGATAAAAAATATTTAGTTTGTAGAGATTGTAATTTAATTTTGTACGAAAGACCTAAACCTAAGAAATTTCGAAATAAACTAACACATTTGAATAATCTGCTTACAAAATTGCAATATGGAGACAAGAAGCAAACAAAATTTGTTACAGAATTTAGAAAACAGAATAAAAAATTTTTACTTATCTCTTGGAACCATTGACAAAATTATTTTCCTTTTCAAAGAATACATTAGGTTTGTTGGTTTAAATACACACGTTTATTATGAAAAGATATTACCTGTATTTTTTCATTATCTGGATGTTGAATTTGTCTACGATTTTAAGCCTGAAATCTTTGATGATTTTATAGTACATTTGGAGAAATTAAACGAAGAACCTCGTGAAAAAGAATGCGGTTTTACTCACATTCTCCCCGACTTCTCGAGTGATTGTTAGCAAATTTCATTTTTTCCGTCTTTAAAATTTTTCTATTTAAATGGAGTTCTTGAAAGAGTTAAATGATATTGGAGAATGTAAGTTTAAAGAGTATAAGAAGTTAAATGAATTGGAAGAAAGGAAGAAACATAGAATCTTGAATTTGGAGAAAATGAAAGATAAATTCGGGTTTACAATAATTGCCGAGTTGGAAGATTGTAAAGTACACTTGCCGAACAGATTTTTGACTGTTTTGGATGAAAAAAAGATTAAAGAATTGAATAAAAAATGAAAAATTACACTTGTTTGTTACTGGAAAGAAGACTATAAAAGATAAAGAAATTATAACAATTAACTTTGTAGAATAAAGTCTTAAACTCTAAAACTTGCAGTCCCTCCCCACGTCATAGTACTGTTTTGATAACCATAGTTGGTGTCTTTCTTTCATAGGAATCACATGGAATATTATCTACAGTAATACCTTTTGTTTCACACAAAATGTGGCTATATTCTATAAGAAAAATTCTATAATGCTCTTTAATGAATTGTGTTGATAAATCTTGATACTCACAAAAATTCCTAAGAAATTCATCAATTAAGTCTTGATTATCTTGAAAGAACGTATAATATGGGAAAAATGTCATAAAAAAAACGATGAAAAACTCTCTGTTTGTTTATTTTTTTACTTTCTTTTCAATATCTTTCGTAATTATATTAAATATATAATCCCTTACTTTTTTAGTTTTTTGCCGATAGTAAAACACTCCATTAGACGTTTTTTTCTGCAAAAGACTTTACAAGTTCTTTGAATTCTGTATCATTTAAGGAAAGTATCAACTGTTCTTTAAAATGTTTTGGTAATTCGTTGAACTCGTTAAAATTGTCTTTCTTTGTAAGTTTTTGAAATGCTAGAAACTGAAGAGAGCTTGGTGAGTTCATGTTGTTTATTTAGTAGAAAAGTTTTTTATTAAAGTACAGTATGTTTTTAGTAAAAATGTTTTAAATTGATTAAATTTTATTAAGATTTCGAAGATTTTTCCTTTATTCGTAGCAGATTTGACAACATTTTACAAAGCACAGCTTAAGAAAGTAGAAGCAAACAGCTGTAGATTTGGTTAATTTTTCATTCCACAGAGTAGATAGTAATGTACCGATCGCTTTTGGAGACGAACGACTGTAGATTCGGTTTAATTTTTCATTGAGATTTGCTGTGTTATTTCTCAGCTTCCTTTATGGTACATTGAACAGTATTTTACATTGCTTTTCGGTTGGCTCCGAAAGTGCGCCAGGAACCCCATATTACTATCTACTTATATATATATATATATATATATATATATATATATTACAAATTTATACAATCTGAAAATATAATGTACGAAATTTCTAAAAAATATACATTTCAAGTCACATTACTGAGCTTATGTATGAATGTAAATGGACTTTATTATTTTATAAGAATGCACACGTAAAAAATAAATAAAGCCAAAGTTATAGTAAATGTTTTTCTAATGTCTTTATTTTTTTGTAATTTTCTAAGTAATTGCCATTTTGTATGATTTGTTAGTTTGGGTTAAATACAACAATTATACCACTGAGGTCTTAATGTCATCCCAATAGAGCATTATTTTAATGTTTACAATTATTAGGACAAAAAATCAATGTTTTTTTACAATACGAGTAAACCAATTTTACTAGCAAGTGGTGTAGACGATATAGCACAGAGGTGTATAAGAAAGCAGAAGTAGTGAATATTTTATTAACAAATTGAAAATAATTCACTATACTTCATTTATAGTACATAAACCGAAGTGATGCTTATACTACAGCTTACATGTAGTATGCCATAACACAGTGTTATCTGTATGAATAACGGAATGTCCATAAATATTTAAATGCCACTTGTTCTTTAGTTCATGAATATGTAAACCGATGTAAATAGTTTGCTATCGTGACGTCAAGCAACCCAGCCAAGACAGAGTGTGTAGTAACGTTTTTGTTTCAACAGAAGTGGCATATTTTGTAATTTCATGAATTGATCAATCCTGGTATGAGATGAACTATGTGTGTACTCAGTTACGTCCAAACTACCCTGTCAACAGGGAGTTTGTTGTAATTAATTATCCTTTGTTTCAAAAATTTTAAGAATGGACGCTTGGTCAATCCTGGTATGAGATGAACTATGTGTGTACTCAGTTACGTCAAACTACCCTGTCAACTGGGAGTTCGTTGGAATTAATTTTCTTTTGTTTCAAAAATTTTAAGAATGGACGCTTGGTCAATCCTGGTATGAGAGAAACGTTTATATGTAGTAAGCATGTATATATTTTTGAATTCTTATTATAATCTAAGGCTGAGGATTTTTAGAAGCCTAACAGTGACGAGAAAAATAATTAGGTGGCGATCTGCACTGTACAAGAACTCTCGTTTACGTTTTTATATAATTCACTGTTGACTCCATATAAACTTTAATATTTACTAATTATAGCGCCTCTTTTTCTGTCGCTATTACCCTCGTAACAACAAACAACAGTCTTGTGATTCATCTTTGATTCTTTACCAATTTACTACGAAGAAAAAACAATATTTTGGGTACAATTTTGTATTTTAAATAATTTAGAAATGGACAACCGTACTAAAGTTACAATGTTAAACTTCACATACACCGATTGTAATTGAAGCATTATAAAAACCTAAAACTGGTTTAAAAAATGCCAAAATGTTTAGTTTTTATTTTTTAAGTTCAGATTACCTGGAAAATACATGTTTCATGACATTAACATGAATCCTATAAAAATGTCCTTAAAATATGGTTGCAATTGATAAGTCACTATAACTTAATGAGCCTCACTAAAATTATATCATCGATTTTGACAAGAAGATGAGAGTACTTGAGAAAGTCCAACAGCTGATCAACAAGCAGGTGTAGTAGTGATTGTAAAGCTGCTGTGTATGTGATTGTCACGTTGATGATTGTACCATCATGCTCGAGGAATGTCTGAGAGGTTTGTTTGCAAGTCTTCAGTCGTCACTGCATTCTTCAATACAGTAGCGATTCAAGGTCTATCTATTTTCAGAATCTGTGTTGATGTCTTGTGTTCTGGTGAGCTTTTGAGTCTTCCCAGCCATTATAAAGTGGTTCGAAGCTTGTGAGGGGAATCAGAGATTTGCGAAAATGGATTCCCGATGGTGGCCAACTAGTGTAATTTTTAACTTTCTTGTGATCTCTTATTGAATTACTGGAAAACATAAACGGGAAATGATTTAAATTTTATCCGGAATGATTAAGAATTTTGCTACTTGAAGATTCTTTATTGCATGCATTCTTTATAATTTATTCTATACTAGATATTAATTGTTCTGAATTGAGAAGTAAGCTTAAATAAAAAAACCTTTTAATACAAACTTGAGAAATATTGAGAGACTAATTATTTGTATATGATAATGGAATATTGGGAGTTAAACAATTATTGTTATGTCAGAAATTTAATTTAGTTTTCCAAATTTGTGTTAATTATAGATACGAAAATGGTTAGCGAATAGCGTAAAAGAAAGAATGATGAATGTTGCAAAGGATTTTGCCGGACATTTGCTATCGTTCAGTGATAAAAAAAATCAGTAACACCCACTGAACAGTTTTGTATCTCTGAACGATAGCAAATGTGTGTTAGTTCCTTCACAATCCTTCCACAGTTAGAAACAAGCTTCTAACGGAGAGGTAAATGTGTGTAATGGATGTACACAGGAACTTCACGTTTAAGAACACAACTGTGATTGGTAGTTGTTGGCTTCACCTCCTAAAGAACGCCAGCAGATACAGCCACACAAATATCTACCAACAAAATTAATTATAACAACATTGTACCAATGTTTTACTTATACTTTAGTTGCTATAGATAGTATAACTATACTGGATGGGAGGATTTTTATTTTGTTAATAACATTTAATAATTCAATGAATTAAGAAATTATAACGTGATATAGTATTATTTCCTTTAATACAGGGAAAAATAATATTTATTTAAGCTAAAACAGTTTATTATTCTTGTTAAGCAAGAAATATGAACAAACACGTCGCAAACGTCAGATTAGTGTAAATTTAGCTGCGAATGAACTTTAACAAAATAAAAACTGAAATATAATTTTTTCCAAATCACAATATTAAAACAATAAACAAAATCATATGTGAGCCAATTTCTTGGATGTATACATATATGTTCAGCAACATTAAACAAGTGTATTGTAGTTTTGGGGTTTACCAATAATAAACCAGAAACATTTATTAAACACAAATGTATTTTATAGTGTATAAATATTCAAGAAATGCAATAGTTTTGCATTCATTGTGTTTTGTATACAATCAATGAAAGATGAGGTATTTCTTCTTGGTAGCTTACAGTATTTCTGTTAGAGCTGTCTTGATTAATTTGCTCAGTGATATTTTTAAATCTTACATTTAAGATAGAATATTTTACAGAAATCTTGGAATAACTGTATTTCGCACACCAGTTAATTTAGTTAACCAAATTCGTGTATATTAAAAAAATAAGTTTTACTTTTTTAGGTGCATAACACGAGGCTCATTCAGTACATTCATGCAGATAACTTCTAAAAAAATGTCTATTAGAACATTTTGCTTTCAATTAATAAGAAACAACAAATTTGCCACTTCAGTAGATCTTCCCGGTCGTAACATCTGTGACCCTATAATATAATGGTTGTTGGACTAGTTGTATGTTCTTTGTTTGGCGTATCCGCTTTGGTTTGTTATATACAGTAAATTAAGGTTTCCCCTTTAGAAAGTATCTTATGAATGGTAAAATGCCGAGTGTATAGTTGTGTACCAACCTTTTGCTTGCTGTGTTCGCATACCTTCTTGGAATTCAACATTGGATAACATGTAATTTACTTTTAGTATTATCCGTTGTACACCCATTACTTATAAACCCGACTGGCCTCCCTTACTTGATTCATATTAATTATTTTTATATTAGTTCATTCTTTTTATATTTAAAATATTATTGTAGCTAGAGGATGCGAAATTTAGTTCTGAGTCTGAAAACCACTAGCTTCGCTTTTTCCTTATTATTTTCAGACGATTAGACAAATTAGTATTTTGAGAGGTCACTTGAACTACATATTTTCGACTACTTAAAATATCTGTATTTAAAATGTTATGAATTATAATGTCCTGTAATGCAGTTTCTATGAGAAAATATTAATATCAAACTGCAAACGTTCTTCAAAATTGATTAGCGTTGTGTAAACATTTTAAAACGTTTGTAATAAATGTTTGGAGACGGTAAGACATTAAAGCTTCTTTAATTCTCTCTCAGCGTGTGTTTCAAAGCCAAAGAATAGGAGTAATTATAATTTTTCATATTATTTTATATTCTTGTGCTAAAAATTATAAAATATGTATTATAATATTTAAAAAGTTTTTAAATATGTATTAAGGTACCCACACTTGTGCAACTAAGGTATTTTTGCAGTTAATTTTTATTTAGCGCGTTGGAATTTGTCAATGTAACTACACGTTGTTAGTTGTCTAACCTTAAGTACTGAAATATATTTTAAAACTAAAATAAAATTACGTTTTTCTTTAAAGTGTGTCCTTTTTATTTTGATTGACTCTTTGTGCAGCGTAAATTACAAAATTGTAGAAATAAGTAATGATAGAGAACATATTGTTATCTTCTAAAATAATCATGGAATTTTAAATGCAGTTTTATTATTCACTGTGTATTGTGTGTGTTGTTTTACTCCTAAAAATTCTGCTTAATAAATAAGCAGATAATTTAATCCTTGTGGTTGAAGCTAATTATGCTTATAATTTTTATTTCAAGATTGTTAGGAAGCCCTCAAACATAAATAAATAAGTGATTTAATTATTGGTTTTCCCGTAGGATGTGAGTTATAAAATGAACTTTGTATAAATCTATAAAATTGTTAAGAGCAAAACGTCTATTTGTCTAGTGAATGAAAATATAAATGAATGTAAGGTACAGGAGTGCCTTGCTTACTATTTCCTGTTTGTCGATATTAAAAAATAGGTATCTAACACATTTTATGGTTACGATTTTAGAACATTACATAAAAGCAAATAAGTCACATTTGAGAAATCGTTGGAATCCAGACATTAATGACTTTCTTCCGCGTAGGATATTTGAGAATATACAATCTGTCGTTTAACGTCTGCTGTCGACAAAACTGTAGTAAGGTCTCCAGATTGACACACATGTACTGCGAGTAATTTATCTCGCACTGGGAGGACACTGTAATATCTGACCTGTCTCACAACTGCTGCTATCTGCGATCATACTGTCACTACTGGTTACAATCTCAGTTTCAGGTCACTGCACATTTATGTTGTTATTAAAAGCATTTTTCCCGTTATTTGATGTTTCTTTTCAGCCATCTTGGTGGCCACTCGATACTTCCTCTTCTGCCTGTTTGGAAAAATATTTGTTAAATGCCCGCGGACATGCAGGCCATAGTGTGGAAATGCTCCATCCTGTTGGAACCAAACTTCATCACAATTGTTAGTTGCTACTTTGATATATGGATAAACCTGATTTTGTAACATTTCCTGGTATACCTCGGCATTTAGGTTTCCATCAATAAAAAAGGGTCCAACAAACTGATCCCTCACAATGCCAAACCAAACGTTTTAATTTTTCAGGAGGCTGGGTATGTTGCTCTCTCATTCAATAAGGGTTAACATAAGCTCAATAACGAGCATTTTCTCTGTTAACGTTACCGTTTAACATGAAAGTTGCT